>NC_133332.1:115522638-115826924 GCF_042186555.1 Aquarana catesbeiana
GTGGAGAGTTCATCTTGGTAGAGGAAGGGCTTTTTTTGTGTATAAACTGGTGATCTGATGACTGATGGAGGAATATTCAAGCAGAATATTCTCCCACCAGTGCAGATTGTACAAATCCACAGAAATGGTGAGCCAGGACCAGGGAGATGCTTGTTTGAAGCTCCATTTAGATACAGCCTCCTCTGCCAGTCATTAAGATATAGCAGTACTCCCAAAGGGGCTTCTGTAGATTCTACCGGTTATTTCCCAAAACAGTGCAGAGGTAGGCAGGCACACAGCAACAGACCATTCATTCCAGCTCAGTAAACAGTCTAGAAGATGTCTTTATAGCATTTATTGCTGAAGAAACTTGCAACAGGAAAAGGACAATGAGAAATGGGATACTCTAAAACACCTGAGCACAATTCTTTGGAGGACACGTCTCAAAGTAGCAGTAACAATCTTTCACTCACAGTTGGGGAGCAGTAGACAAAGTTCAGCAAAGACAATGATGGGCTTAACCAGTCCGAGTTCTTACAGCTGGGGAGCATAAGGTAAATTGGGAACACAAGTAAACAGACTGGAACAGTCCAAGTCCTTTACAACTGGGGACCATAAGGTAGTTTGTAGCACAGGCAATGGCAGACTGGAACAGGCTATATCCATACGGCTAAGAACCACACAGTAGTTTGTAGAACAGATAGTCTCAGACTGGAACAGTTTGTATATTCACAGCTGGGGACCAAGAATTAAACTGCAGCACAGAATAGAGGCTCTATTCACAAAATCCTGTAACAGAATTAATCCATAGGTGCAGCCCTTTGGAGAGTAGTGCCCTTGAAACGTATCCAGTCCAGAAGTGTTTCAAGGGCAAGCAGCCGCCTGAAGCTCCCTGATCCTGTCCCCCACAGGGAAAGACAAGTCTGCACAGCCTCCAGCCTATTTACCACCTCCCTGACTACCTACTGGGCATACCTCCCCAGGGATTGGCTAAAGCATGGTAAATATTCAGACTGGGCATTTGAATTCCCTGCCCTAAGCTCTGGAAGGTTCTACACAGAGGCAAGGGGAAACAATCAAATACACAGCCTGTAGAACCATAAACAGACCCAGGCAATCAATCTCAGCTTCTCTGATTGCAGATCAAGCCAAACTAAATTTGCCTAGCATCCTATACTTTAATGAGAACAGCAAGCAGCACATTAGTGGCATCACCAAACCTAGCAGTCACTGCCACACAAACTGCAGGTTTACAGCTATGAGGCTGAAAGTGCAAGGATTCGCCACAGAAAGTGCCCTGGCAAATCAAACATTACTTTTAGGTAAATGTTACAATATAAAATCAAAATGTGTATTTGTTGAGAATAGACTCTAGCCCCCCTGTAGGTCCATGTCAAATAGACTCTGCTGTTTGTAACATAAGGTGACCAGATTTTCAAAGTGAAGTCCGTGGGCAACTTACTGACCATGCATACTTTTAATGGGTGGGGCCAAAAGCGACATGCAAAGCATGCCGCATTAAATGATGCATATGGCCAGAATGTGCTAAGAGAGGTAGGGACTTAAAGGGGTATGGTTAAATAAAACCTAAGCCTACTCTTCTCTGGATCAAGAGTGCATAATGCACAGAGTGCAGGGGTCAGGAGTTGGTAATACACAGAGTACTACAGGGGTGGGGAGTAAACAATGCATGGAGTGAAGTCGCCAAAAGTACGTAAAACACAGAGTGACTACCAAGCAAAATGCTTCCAGGCAGATTATACTGCAGACCATGGTCCAGGGATGCCATTGGAGAACTAGGGACACTTTTTACCTGTGGACAACCGCCTGAAATCGTGGACTGTCCCCAGAAACCAGAGACATCTGGTCACCCTACTGTAACAGGTACAACACAAAGCATAACAAAAAGATATGCACAATCTATACAACACATGTTAAAACCATGCTCTAAAAGTCTTATGGAAATGTTTTTATATCAGACTAAAGAGAGTTGGAGTTGGTAATACACAGAGTTTAGGGGTGGGAAGTGTACAATGCATGGAGTGAAGACGCCAAAAGTACATAAAGCACAGAGTGCCTTCCAAACAAAATTATTCCAGGCAGATTATACTGCAGACCACTGTCCAAGGATGCCACTGGAGAAGTAGGGACATTTTTTACCTGGCGACAGCCGCTTGAAATTGCGAACTGTCCCCAGAAACATATGGTCACCCTACTGTAACAGGTACAACACAAAGCATAACAAGAAGATATCCACAATCCATACAACACATGTTAAAACCATGCTCTATCAGTCTCATGGAAATGTTCTTATATCAGACTGAAGAGATGGTTTTATATATGGTTCTTGGCAGAGACACATTATAATTGCCAACAATTACTCACGGAGCAAAGTATTAAAATGGATGATGCTGCTGTTAATGTCAATTTTCAGGCTTGTGTCTGCCATAAGGAACGAGCTCATGCCTTTAATTTATTCTTATTAATCAACTTAATTCTGCTGCAGTGTTGCACCAGTCAGCCAGCGTTATAAATGTGTAAAAAATGAAGTTTTATGCTACTTTTTATTGCCTGGGCATTTTTCCTGTTGCCCTGTAAAACCTGATTTATTGAATGTTCAACAACATTAAACAAACTAAGAAGCCTAATGTCTCCCGGGAGCAAATCAGCCTTACTTCAGATCAATGCAATTTTTCACTGGCAGGTAAAAAATAGTTTCCTAATGACTGCTAGAAGTGCGTTTCTTAATCCATTTGTTAACAAAATAATGCAGATAAAATGTTTTCTTTAAAATTAAAATACTTACAATGACAGTAGAGATTAGTCTGTCTACATAAAAGTAGTAAAAAGAAACATACATTATTCCACTGGAAACAAATGAATCAATTTCATCCACTTAAAAGTCCTCTTCTGCAGACTATCACTCATATCTTTTAACTAACTCATTTACATTTTATTGATCTAGCTATGCCTCTCGAAATCAAGTACGGATCATATTTAGAAAATACATTTTCATGCCAAAAGGCAAATAGTCCATGTTAGGCCCTCACGCACGTGGGCGGTTTTGCCCATCAGTGTCAAATCCATCTGTTTCCAGGTGCCTGGGAGGCCCAGGTGCAGCATGCCCGCTGCCAGCAGCCTGTCAAAATCTAGGACAGGCTGAAATATACGGCAGCTGGATGCTGTACTGAATGGTAGTCGCATTTATGGCTGTATATGTTCATTGTATACCTATACCTCGCAGGTGCCCAAAAATATTTAGATGTGATGCTGACAGGCTAAACCACCAATGTGCATGTAAGCCATATGTAACAGATTAAGGAAAGAACCGTCTAAAGTCTCGTACACACGATCGGATTGTTGTCCAACAAAACCGCGGACTTTTGTCCGAAGGGCGTTGGCCCAAACTTGTCTTGCATACACACAATTGTTGACCAACAATCACGAATGTAGTGATGTACTACATGGTTTTTCAGTTCTTTAGCGCCACCCTTTGGGCTCCTTCTGCTAATTTCGTGTAATTTGGTGAGTGTTGATTCGTGCTTTTCATTTCGTGCTTTTCAGTTTGCGCTTTTCATTTCGTGCTTTTCAGTTCGTTTCTGAGCGGCCGTTCGTCAACCAGACATGTTGCGGAATCGGAGAAGATAATTATTGGCCTTGGAGTTATTGCTTTGACATTATTTTTTTGGTTGAATAATGATTTGATTTGGTATATTTTCTATATTTTTGGATGCATAGAATGCACTTTTTGGATAAGTTCTATTGGCAGATAGCATGTCTAATTTTATTTGTTTTCTTTTTTTAATGCACAATAAAAAATGGTGTAGAATAATACTTGGCTATGTGTTTTACTTCAAATTACATTTTGGGAGTACATTTTAAAAAACACGTAAAATTAACAAGGGACACCAACATAGTTGTATCTTTGATCTTAAAAACTACGGGATAATGGTGTTGTGGTAACTTGCCCAAATAAAAAAAAAAAAAGCATAATAATATTATTCTTGATATCACCAGAAAAAAAAAGCCTTTGAAAATTAGTTTGCAATAACTCCATTAGTATCACCAGCAAAGCAGCTTCATTATTATCCCATTAACCACTTCAGCCCCAGAAGGATTTACCACCTTCCTGACCAGAGCACTTTTTGCGATTCGGCACTACGTCGATTTAACTGACAATTGCGCGGTCGTGCGACGTGGCTCCAAAACAAAATTGACGTCCTTTTTTCCCCACAAATAGAGCTTTCTTTTGGTGGTATTTGATCACCTCTGCGATTTTTATTTTTTGCGCTATAAACAAAATAAGAGCGATAATTTTGAAAAAAACGCATTATTTTTTATTTTTTGCTATAATAAATATCCCCCAAAAATATATTAAAAAACATTTTTTTCCCTCAGTTTAGGCCGATATGTATTCTACATATTTTTGGTAAAAAAAAATCGCAATAAGCATTTATTGATTGGTTTACGCAAAAATTATAACGTTTACAAAATAGGGGATAGTTTTATGGCATTTTTATTAATAATTTTTTTTTTACTAGTTTTGGCGGCGATCAGCGATTTTTATTGTGACTGCGACATTATGGCGGACACATCGGACATTTTTGACACATTTTTGGGACCATTGTCATTTATACAGCAATCAGTGCTATAAAAATGCACTGATTCCTGTGTAAATGACACTGGCAGTGAAGGGGTTAACCACTAGGGGGCAGGGAGGGGTTAAGTAAGTCCTAGGGGAGTGATTCTAACTGTCAGGGGGATGGGCAGTGTGTGTGACGTCACTGATCTCTGCTCCGATGTGTGCGACAAGACAGGATATCCTTTGGACACATTTATAAATGAGGCCCAGCATCTATCTCACAGCAATCTATAAGATTCTTTCTTGAAAGTGAGTGCAAATGGCTAAATTTATAGCCTAAATCTTAACTCTGCGCTACTGCAGTTAAAGCAGCACAACATGGTTAAAGGGGTTGTAAAGGTAGAAGTTTTTTTATCCTAACGCATTCTATGCATTAAGATAAAAAGCCTTCTGTGTGCAGCAGCCCCTAATACTTCCCTGAGCACCATCTTCCTTCAGAGATGTCCACAGGTGCCTCGGCTGTCTGTGACTCTCCCTCCTGATTGGCTGAGACACAGCAGCGGCGCCATTGGCTCCTGCTGCTGTCAATCAAAGTCAGTTGGCCAATCACGAGAGAGAGAGGGTGGGTCCAAATCGGGGCTCCGTGTCTGAATGGACAAACGGAGCTGCAGCTCAGCTCAGGTGCCCCCATAGAAAGTTGCTTGCTGTGGGTACACTCGACAGGAGGGAGGGGCCAGGAGAGCCGAAGAGGGACCCGAGAAGAGGAGGATCCAGGCTGCTCTGTGTACATCTACTTCACAGAGGAGGTAAGTATAACATGTTTGTTATTTTTATAGAGAAACAAACTAGACTTTACAATCACTTTAAGCACTGCCCCAGTCTGTGATCGGATAATGAAGGAACAGCATCACGCTGGTAAGATAAATCCTTTGCTCTCCACTTAAAAAGCAGATTCCTGTGTATATTCTGAATCACACTGTGCAAAAATACAAGAGGCATTTATAATAATGGATTAACATAAAAATTTTAAATAAATCTAAGGATGTTTAAAATGAATGCATAACAGTTTTAAAAAAGGGAGGAGATGGGTATTTTATATCTATCTTCACTTTTGCTCTAAAACTTACTTAAAGCAGAGGTCCGCCCACCGCTGCAAAAATTAAAAGCCAGCAGCTGCACATATTGCAGCTGCTGACTTTTAATTTTAATAATCGGACACTTACCTGTCCTGGAGTCCATTGATGTCAGCACCGCAGCTGATGTTTCCATCAGCTGTCGGGTGCATGCTGCCTCCATTGCGAGTAAGGGAACCCGGAAATCACTCCTTCTGGCCCAGCGACAGATGGAGAAGGAGGGAGCCCCAGCCGTGACGTCAATACCCGCGGCTGAGGCTCCCAGAAGTGGGGAAAGCATACCTGTGAAAGACAGTTATGCTGTCCCCCTTCCCCCCGAAAGGTGCCAAATGTGGCACCGGGGGGGGGGGGGGTGTTCAATGAGTTGAAGTTCCACTTTTGGGTGGAACTCTGATTTAAGACTGTTGGGAATTGAAGTATTTGGCAAGGTTGGGTCATACACATGTTAAAGCATAGTGCATGAAAAACACTACATTAATGTGCAGAAACCGGGGGCAGGATGATATCAGGTTACTTCCAGAGATGATGTTATCAAGTCCTGGACATCAAGTCCCCAGTACCCCTGTGCACTTTTCACTGCTAGGCTGGTGGCACTGCACAGTGGTTCCATGGTGACACTATTTTAGCCTAGACATACACTTTAAAGAATATGTAAATCCAACACTTCATATTCTTGATATGTGGCTGTTGTACCATGTACTTGCATAAAAAAGTATCCTGTTCTCTTTGTATTGCTTTCCTTGTGTGAATTTCCTGGTCTTCCTGCCAGTCCCTCTGCTTACCTATTAAAAACCGAGAGCACATTTTGGTCAGTTTGCTAGCTATGCTGGGAACTCAGCCTGCTCTCCTCCAATAACCAGACTGGTACTGACACCCCCCCATTCCCCCGCACAGCCTTTCACTGGGAAGATCAGTGTGCTGCTGTTTCTCCTCCCCCAGCTCTTATGCAGCTGAGAACAGAGGGAATGTGATCACTTATAAATAAGGGAAAAGGGTATTTATAATTTTTTTTAATATCTATGCACAAATGTTTTGCCTTTTATTTCTATTTTAAACAGAATGGGTTGTTTTCCAAGGTTATTATTTACAATCACTTTAAGAACAGGTCTTAGTACTGCTACATTGTTATACTGTGACTTCCTAAAGCAGGATAGACTGCACAAGGGAAAAAATTCATGTGAGATACTCCTTTACCCCTTCACATTTTTTCGAACAAAACGCATTGGTAGGAGCTACAGCGGTGATGCCATCACGCCCGCCAGGGTGCTGCATGTGTTTGACTGTATTTTATTTGAGTTTACTCCAGCTTGTTGTAAGTAGTTTTAACCTTTATTAAAAACTTGAACTTTTAATACTACACTATGAGTTCCTCCTCTGTTTCCCCTTCTCTTTGAGTGCACTGCTAGACCCTTTTGACTGCATGGTCTATCCATCTTGGAACTTTTGCTCTTGGCATCCATCCCATAGGGATGTTGGGTTTAGGTGCAGTTATACTTCCACCTTGGGTCCCAGCGGCTCCTCCTGTTTGCTTGGTTTTGTCTATTTTGGAATCCTGGCTCCTGGCATCCATCCCATAGGAATATTGGGATAAGGTGCAGCCTGACCTCCATCCCGGGGGTTAATAGCTGGTCTGTCTCTGCGCTTCCATTTCCCCTCTCAGATGCTGGGCCCACTCTTTGAGCCAACATGTAAGTAGGAATTTATCCGACATTCTCCCTTTTATCTGGGAAGAACCACATATTTTATCTTCCCTCTGTTAGAAACTTATATGAGATTATTTTTATTTACATTTATAGACACCTCATCGCATCAAACTCCTGATGAGTGGACCTTACTAGGATCCATGAAATGCGTTGTGCTCCATAGATGCCAAGATATATTTGTTTATTCATAGATCAATTGTCCATTTCATTACGCAACTTCATGCACTACATTTTATATGTGGTATTTCATCCTATATGGATTCCCTAGCACAATTTCACTGCATATGTTTGTATTATTATTGCAAATTATTTTAATGCATTTTTATTATGTAACTAGCAATAAATTATTAATTGTATTCAAGTTGTATTCAGGTTGCATTATTTGGTGACCTACCTCATTTAAATTCCCATGACCTTTGCCTTGTATTTTTGTGTATACTGTATATAGAGGTCAGTCATATTGTTTGCCTCAGATAATTCATTGTATTCTTAATAGCTGGTAAGCGGCTAGTGAGTGGAGTGTGCACTGTCTGCAAGTGAAGAATCCTTCTTCATTCACTTTTGGAGCACTGGATTTTGTTAATACTTAAATATTTATATGAACTTTTTTTGCACTGAAGCACTTTATTTCCTGGACTTTATTGATTGCTTATGGAGTTTTTTTCTTACTTGCACATGTTTTAAATCACATATTTTTTCTTTTTTACTTGATTGTATGATTATTACAATGATCTTATGCACTTTCCAATGACAGCGCAACACAAAATTTGCAAGTAACCCTAGTGGGGAGAGTTTTCCTTATTAACTGTCCCTGTAACACCTTGAAAAAGGAGAAAAATTGGTTAACAAGACAAGAAGACACAGCAATATAAATTTGACAGAAGAGAAGGGTTCTAATTGCAGAGGTTTCCCAGTCACTGGTCTCTCTAACTACCTGCTACTGAAACATGAAGATGGGAAATCCCACTGAGGGGTTCTCAGACAGCAATACAAACCTAAGAGCTTTGATTTCTTCACTACTCAAAAAAATGGTTTATTGTTGGAGTTGAACTTTAAACCTCTCCGATAAACATTGCCACATCCAGATCCAGCTGGCCCAGCCCCTTAAATAACTGGGTTAAACCCTGCAACTTTTAGAAACGCATAATGGTGGGTCCATCAAGGTGACAACTGCCTGCAAATGACCGATTTAGTCATAACTGGTAACTCCATTATTTGCAGTGTAATATGGCAAACAAGAATCCAATTTTGTTCACGTCATAATATTACTGGTCACTCCAGATTCCATTAACCAACATTAGAGACATTTTTGCAAAACTTTCAAAGACAAGTACTACATGAGCGTTCCCGTATCATTTTGTTAGAGAAATGTGCAGAGTGTACCTCCAAAACATTCTTGTATCACAACAATGTAGATGCACCTAAAATACCCAACAGACAGTAAGTAGATCATGAGGCAGGGAAAGCACAAAAAGAGCCACTTAGGGAAACCACACAAGGGTGTGGAAATACATTAGATTCCACAAATAATTGGCATGGACACAACACAAAGTATGTCACCTTTGGAGATCTTGTCCAGACTGTTAAGGCAGCTTTACAACTATTTGGAGCAATGTTATTGGTGGATCACATGGCCCAGTCTCATCAAGGAATTTGTTAAACAGTTGCATGGTGGAACAGTGGTGAGCCCTTGTTACTTTTACAAGTTTCACAAGTTTGTTGCTTGAGCTTAATTTTGACTGAACTATCGACTGAACTATCTACATAGAATGTGAATGTCCTCTCTGTGTTTTTGTTTCTGTCCTCTGGTTTCCTTCCACAAATCAAAGGCATGGTAACAAATACCTGAACTGCCTCTGGCATGGGCTGCAAACATAGTTAGATCAGCAAAAGGCACATTTCTGAGTGCTGTAAATCGCATATTATTCTTGCCCCTTTTGAACCGAATTAGAAATGAGCCTTGTAAAATGCAATTGTGTGACATATATTCATGAAATAAATAGTAGAAAAACGCTCTTCAGTTTATTCCCTGCATTCCTCTACAATGAAGATGTAGGATCCTTCCCATTTTTGCAATTTCTTGGTTGTGTTAATTAATTATACATCATGTGCTTAAATTACAAGATAATGAATGTTTGCGATACAGCTTCTTCTGGATGTCAAATCACTTTTAGACAGACATCAAACAAGCATATTGTCTGGGATTCCCATGACATCAGGGCAGAACTGCAACACACGAACATAGCTGCTCAAGCTTGAAATTATTATTTTAATGGGTTGAGAGTGTACATGAGTTCAAGCACAAACAAATGGCTGGAAGAGGATTTGCAGACTGATGTTTGCCTCTTGCCTCACACAAAGTCCTTGAGAGATAACTTACAACTGCTTTACATAATCAACATTTTTTTCTTGTAACCACTATCACAGCTTTAGCTAAACTATAATTCAGCAGAAGCTCATTATTCGAATATGCAAAAAATTAGCTGCTTGCAAATTACTTTTACTCTGGAAGCCAATCCAAATGTATAGAATAGAGCATTAGTTGGTGACTTTAATGTGAACCTGTGTGTTACCTATGTGCAAGATAGGGTTTGCAATCAGTAAACTATAGTGTGACAATGTATAAGAGTTAAGCAAAACAAAAATGTGAGTCCCATATATTGCAACAGTCCAATAATAAAACTTCAAAAAAGTTGTCTACCCAGCTGTCTAAGTAGATGTGAGATCTGCACCTTGTGAAGGAGAGAACCGATCTATAGCTCCTGTTGGTGGTGGGAATTTTCACAAACATTTAAATGTGTTTTCATTTAGAAACTTACTGCCTGGGTATACATGAGATCAGCACCTTGTGAAGGAGAGAACCCATCTATACAGTAGCTTCTCTTGGAGTTGGAAATTTTCATGAACACATTTGGATTTGTTTTCATTCAGACCTGATGAAATCATACTCTCACCTAAGAGTCTGCACATTTTTAGTTTAAATGTATTATTCTACTGGTCATTTTCAGCACGAGTTTTACACTATGTTGATATCTTTGATTCATTTTCCATGTATGGTATGTTGGAGTAACTACCCACCATTACCTGTAATATCGATCTAACCAGAGAGGAGGAAAGGAGTGAATGGCTTCCATCTTAAAGTGGGGTTCCACCCAAAAAACAAAAATACCTGGAAAATATTCTAAAAAAAAAAACAAAAAAACATTTGGATATTTTTTTTTTTTCACTTACCTCTAAATGCCTGTTGCTAGGTGGTCCCTCGTAGTCTGCCTGTTCCTTTGCCTGGGCTGGTGACATCAATTCCCCCCAGGCACAGGAAGGGCTCCGCTCTGCTCCCTCCCTCCTGTCAATCATCTGGGACCCATTACAGGTCCCAGGTGATTGAGCGGCCAATCACGGCGCGCGGCGCCGCTCGCGCATGCGCAGTGGGTGCCAGGCTGTGAAGCCACAGCCCGGCGCCCACAGTTGAAATGCCGGCGCCAACGAGCGGAGGGGGGGGACGAGCGGGGCCTCGATCCCCCGCATCGCTTCACCCAGGGACAGGTGAGTGTCCAATTAAAAGTCAGCAGCTGCAGTATTTGTAGCTGCTGACTTTTAATTTTTTTTTTTTTTTTATGGCCCCCTGGGTGGAACTCCTCTTTAAAGTGACATTTTTCCATACATCGTTTGACTTTTTTGATTGAGAGTCCACTGGTTCTGGTAAGAAGCCACTTTGTACCGTATGGTGGAGGCGCACTTGAGTGATTCACGTTTTTTGGTTTGTCATCTATATTCACATTGGATGTATATGCTGAGCTTCTACAAGCACTGGAGCCCTCACTCCTGGAACTTTTTTTGAAGTTTTATTATTGGACTGTTGCAATATATGGGACTCACTTTTTTGGTTTTGTTTAATTTTGATATATTGTCACACTATAGTTCACTGATTGTTAGTGCGGCAAACCCTATCTTGCACATGATAGTTACAATTATATCTGATTGTTTCTTGCCAGCAGCTTATTTGTTCTACCAGCGCAATCATTTTTAACTTATTGTGTAGCATTTGTGTAGCATTTCATGTGCTGATGCATCTTCTTATGCTAAATTCCTATTGTTCCCCCACCCATGCACTGCTCCCGGACCAGCTTTTCACCTCCCTGTATTACCTCTATGCTCCCTGCCTGCTTAGTATACAATAATGTTACAAAATCACAATGCGTATTCACTGTCCATCAGTCAAATAACACCGGAAGCTGTAAAGCTGAATCGGAAAATAGTGGACTCATACTTATTGTATTTGTGTGCAGTGTGGTAGATTTGTCAATCACAGGACTGTCTGCACATTACAAATGATTTGGCAAGTAAAAAAGTTCACATATACCCACAGTATAACTTAAGTATTAAACCCAAACCCAAAAATGTGATATATTGCAGTTGACCAATCATGTGGTGGCTACATTTTTTTTTAGGCTTTTCCCCCTCTGTTTTCACCTGGTGATCTGGCCAGTAACATACCTCCTGTATTAGCGTGTCCCCATTCTGGATGAAGGAGCACAAGGGCACCTTTAAACAGCAGCATTGTCAGTCTGGGGGAGGGGAGCGTTAGATGTGCTTATACTTTATAAGCAGTTACAGCAAATAGATTTTTTCCCTTTCAGGATAAAGGTTTTACATAAATAAACAAAATTGATTATTGTAAGCACCCTGCCAGTGGTACACGGTTTGTCTTTTCCCTTTAATTGAAACATCTGCAACAGAGCTTGTTCTTTTGAAAAACAACAGACTTACTGGCCAGATCACCAGGTGAAATTAAAAGAAAGAAAACAAATGTATCTATCGCATCTAAGCATTGGTAAGCTAAAATGTAATACATGTCTGCTTTTGAGTTTAATATTACTTAAATATTTAGCTCTTTGCCAGGCATTCTACTTAAAATGGTTGTAAAGCCTTAAGGTTTTTCACCTTAATGCATTCCAAACCTTCTGTCCTCCAGCGCCCCCCCCATACCCCCCCCTTTTTCTTACCTGAGCCTGATTCGATCCAGTGATGTGCACGAGCGCAGTGGCTCCAGCTGTTGTCTCTCTCTTCATTGGACAGACTGATAGCAGCAGGAGCCATGGACTCCCACAGCTGTCAATCAAATCCTGTGACACATAGCGGGGGGCCGAGTCCCGCTGTCTGTGTCAATGGACTCAGCAGTGGGACTCGGGAGCAAGCCTGCGCGGGTGCCCTAATTAAAAGCGTCTTTCCGTGGGGGCAGCTGATGAAGAGGAGGAACGTGGAGCACTGGTGGGGGACCGCAGAAGAAGAGAATCAGGGCTGCTCTGTGCAAAACCTTTGCACAGAGCAACTAAGTATAGACATATTTGTTATTTTAATACAAAAAAAAGGTTTACAACCACTTTAAGGTTGGGTGCTCATGAATGGTGTTAGTAGAAGGAGATTGCAGTGCAAATGAATGTGACAGTATATACACAAGGGGGTTGATAAGCAGCTCATCTTTAAGTAGTCACTAGGATACCTCTAATGCTAGCAGCACTGGGTAGGCAGGTGAAACGTCAGTGACCACCAAGTTCAAACCTCTGACTTTAAATAGTATATGCACTAGTCTCCAATTATACTGTTTGCGCTAACGGATTATTTTCTCATTTCTTACCAAATATAAATATGGATAACTTACACTGCGTTGTACATAAATTGTGATTGCAAGCGAATGTCTAGAGTACAACATATTTTTTTAGGGCCCTAAAATGATGCCAGCTTTTCATTTGCAATGGTGTCTGGTATTCCCAATAGTTGTCAGATAACTAGAATCTAGCTCATCCAATTATGATCTTTGGGAATGTAACCCTATAGCACTGTTTAGACAACAGCTCCTATGCCCAAAAGATGCATTCAGCTCTCGTACACTAATAAGGTTAAGAAATGAACATTTTTTTTTTTTCCTCTTGCAATCTGTTGAGCATCACGCTGAGATGAGACACTACTAGCTTATGAGGCTCATTATGATCAGACTGCAGTAGTGACCTTCAGCGTGCTGTAAAAGAAATGCAGGATTTACTGCGCACATCAATACCGTAATGAAACAACTCAAGGGAAGGCCAATCTTATCTGCAACTTTTACCCGGTTCGGCTGCTCACCAAAGCTGAACAGGAGATGAAACCTGGTGAATACTTGTACAGCTAGAGGCCTAAAGAATCCCAGAACACATAAATAGATAAAACTATAATTAATCATAACAGTGGACCGCTGTGCTGATGTATTAAAGGATCCACTCCCTTTAACTCCCTGGTGGTATTCCCGAGTCTGGCTCGGGGTGGATTTTCAGTACCAGAAGCGGTAACCTCGAGCTAGACTCGGGATCGCATCGCAGGATCCATGTAGAGGTTACTTACCTTGTCCCCTGGATTCTGTGATGTCTCCCCGCTGTGATCTGCGAGCCGACGTGTCTCGCTCGATTCACAGTGCCGAGCTCCATTCCCTGCAAGCGTTGCGACGCACGGAGACCGAGTTTGGCGCAAAATTCAAAAAGTAAAAGACACAGTATAGATACAGTATACTGTAATATTACAGATTACAGTACTGTATCAAATAATTACACGTCCCCTTTATGCCTAGTGGTCTGCCCAGTGTCCTGCATGCAGTTTTATATTATAAATACTATTCTTTCTGCCTGGAAACTGGTGATTGTCCATAGCAACCAAAAAATGTCCGTTTATGTCAAAAGTGGTTTTAGACCAGCTAAAAAACAGCGATAATAAATTAGAATCACTTGCAGAATTGAGCGATAGTGATTTGTGGGGAAATTCGTCATCAAACACTGAAAATAATGACAGCGACAATTCTGCAACTGAGCAAATTTCAATGTTTTTGATTTGATTACATTATTGAATAATTTTTATTATTATCATATTATTATTTCTTATAATTATTTATAGTTATTTATTATATTATAATTTTTTATTTCATTTTTCAAACTTTATCATACCCGGGATGTCTACTAAACTCTTGTTTGAACAGATTTAAGTGAGTTATTCCTAAGAATTACAGGCCTACAATATAAAACGCCAAATTTCCGTGCAAAATAATTGTACCACTTTCAGCATCAAAAATCTGAAATAATCATACCGCCAGGAAGGTTAATCGAAAATCTAAATTTTTTGAGAGCCTGACCCAGAATAAATACACCAGTGAAGTAAAACCTACTTATTTGCAATACTTTTTAAAACTCAGACTCAAAAGTACCAAAGCCATTGTATCAGCATGTAGCACCTGTCAAACATGACCCATTTAAGTGAATGGGAAAGCTCTGCAAGGGCCCTGCAGCTGCATGCATCGCAAGCGGTTGTGGCACAATAGTGCAGGGTTTCAGGGGTAAAGCAGGCGGTGAAGGGGTGATGCAATGGTTCCTCACCACCTGTGAAATGCTCTCTCAAGACTGATCTGAACATGGATTTCTCTTCAAATAGCAAAGTGTGAACGAGCCCTATCTAATGTGGGGCAACGCTAAAAGATGGTGTAGGCTGATTCCTTCAAGTGATGTTGTATCTAGTAGCTGTGGATACCAGTCTGATCTTTGGATATGCTTGCTGCTTATAGGGCTGCTAGCAGAATTTAGTAGCGCTGCCACTGTTAGGGGGGTACTGTAATTTCTAAAATAAATGTAGGCTACTTTCACACTGGGTCGCCCCAGCATTCAGCTCTAAAGCGCCGCTCGCTTTTGCAGCGCTTTTTGGCAGCTAGCGGGGCGTTTTTTACCCAAAAAAATTTGGGTTCATTGCAATGGGCAGGGTATTTTGGGAGCGCCAAATACAGCGCTCCCAACCCACCCCAAAGATGCTGTTTGCAAGACTTTTCGAAACGTCCCGCAAGCGCACCGACCCAGTGTGAAAAGACACACTGGAATGAATGAGAGGCAGTTTTCAGGCACTTTGCATAGGCTATTTCTAGAGCTAAAGCGCCTGAAAACCATGCCAGTGTGAAAGGGGGTCTTAGTATTAACCTCATATACTTTTTACATAAAAAAAAATATATCTGATGCGAAGTCCACTTTGTGGGAGTTTCAGGGCACATTAAAAACAAACCTGTTGCAATTTTAGGCAATTCAAACTAAGCATTTGATAAGATAATGGGGGTTATTTTCGAAAGGCAAATACACTTTGCACTACAAGTGCACTTGGAATTGCAGTCGCTGTACATCTGAGGGGTAGATCTGAAATGAGGGGAAGCTCTGCTGATTTTATCATCCAATCATGTGCAAGCTAAAATGTTGTTTTTTATATTCCTTGCATGTCCCCCTCGGATCTACAGTGACTGCACTTCCAAGTGCACTTGCAGTGACTTTGTAGTGCAAAGTGGATTTGCCTTTAGTAAATGACCCCCATAGTATACACAGAGGTCAATATCAGTAAAACTGCAGGTTCAAGGCTTTTGTCCTTTGCTTGATAAATATTTTCCTGTCGAAGTTGAGTTTGGTCTGACCACCACCCTGCCTTCTCTAGCACTGCTTTAACCATCTTATTATTATTTGTAAAAAATAAAAAATGGCAGTGTGGTGGACATCTATTTTTTAGAGTGCCCTTTATAGGCAAATGCACCTGGTAATTGCTGTGATCTGAGCAACCAACCACGGCAATCACAGATGCCCTTTCTTCTTACAATAGAGGAAGGGGAAGAAGAAGGAACTAATGAATGAATTAGTCATTTATTCATTAATTTCAGATTAACAGCAGTGGATTGTTTTTAACCCTTTCACACACACACCACTTTTCCCATGTATGTCAACACCATCCTGTCTCTACAGTACGTCTATATTAACCCCTTCACTTCCCTTATCTTGCACATCTGTATAACCTCTTCATGTCCATCCTCCAACTATATGTGGCCTGTACATTAATCCCTTGACTTCCTCCTACCCCTGTATATGACCTGAACATTTAATGTGTCTAGTGTGCCATTACCAAGTTCTATAATTTAACCTCTCCTTTACTAGCATATTTTTTCATTTCCAAAATATTGTGCCAAAAAAGTGGGCTATCTACTTTTCAAAAAAGGGCTTTTTTTCTTTCTGTAGTAAAGAAAGAAAAATACACGGTTATGAAATATCACCAAAAGAAAGCTCTCTCTGTCATATTCATTTGTGTACAGTGTTTTATGATGGAGTAATTTTAAGTCAAACTATCACAGTGCTGAAAACTGAAAAAAATAAATGAAGCCGTTGCAGGGTCATATCAGATAGATGTATACTTGAACTCTAAGTTGGAAAATGAACTAAGATACCACGTGTAGAGGGTTACATTTAGAGTGTCTAACAGTTTTCAAGGTGTGATAAATACAGAATACCTGACACTACATACCTTATCATTTTACAAATATTACTGGAATTATAAAATGTTTTCTCAATTGTAAACTTTTCTATATTCTGTACTGATTGTCTACTTTAAATAAAGAATCTATACAAAAAATGAAAATGGCCTGGTAACAATGAGGTATTGTAGGCTGGTAGAGAAGTGTTCAAGGTAATAGCAGTCCTAATGGACCAACAGAAATGCATGGGAGGTTGCAAGGCTCAATTTGTACAGGAAACATCGACATTTTCATATAACACCAGCTGCCTATACTGTATCTCTGGATCTACTCATGGTCCTTGATGCATTTTTTATAAAAGCTATTGTATGTAATTTTTTTTATCATTTGCTTTGTTTGGATTGTCCAGACACATTTGAGACAGATTTACTAAAAAAATGATAGTTGGTTCTACTACTACTACATTTAGTAAGGGAAATGTGGTGCTTTTACGTGGCGGATTAAGTGGTCAGGAATCCTTATACACGTAAACTCTCTTCAAACAAATAACCACGTTATTGAATTTTTCTGTTGTCACTACCCTCCTTGGCTTGGAAATATACCAAACAGAGGACAATTTAGAAGGATTTCAAGAACCTGAACAAAGAAATTGTATTATGAGCTACAATGTAAGGCTCTAAATCAGTGGTTCTCAACTCCAGTCCTCAGGACCCACCAACAGGCCAGGTTTGCAAGATAGCCGAAATACATCACAGGTGATATCACTTGCTGCTCAGTGATTGCAGTATTCTAGTCTGCAACTCCCCAAGGTAATACTTAAAATCTGACCTGTTGGTGGGTCCCGAGGACTGGAGTTGAGAACCACTGCTCTAAATGATCGTTTTACAGAGAAAAATTATGATGTTGAATTGGTGGAACAGAGCTTTGCAGGAAACGTATGTCTCTTAGGAAGAAAGGGAAAGGATACAGAGGAGGCACAAAATTATTCTGATTGTACTTTCTTTAGATAGTTTAATAAAAGACACAGAGTTTTAAATGCCTTGGTCAAATCTTGACATGCTTTACCACACCATCCAGTGTTGGGAAATTTACTTTGTTTTTCATAGGGTGTCATAGGTCAGGGCTAAGGTGGTTGTAAATTATATAAAAAAGAAAATACATTCTATAATAATACAGGAGTCAATGTTTCTTTCTCAAAAAGGAGAAAGGGTACAGCTTGTAAAGTCTCTGAGATGAACTTTTGAAAAAGAGCATACATTTATGGAAACAGCTAATGAGAATTTTTTTTTCAATTAGGAAGAAGGTTACTAGTGAAGCTGAAAATATCATATATATTCTGGAATGCCCATTTATTCTTCAGTTCAGTACAAAAACTGACAACAAGAAAAATGGAACATTGTGATAATATTAACAGGTGCTTAATGACTCACAGCATGTTTTTTTATATTAGAACACAATTAAAATCCTGCAGGTTTACATTTTTTTTACAACAAATTAGTGAATTGTGAATGAAGGTATAATTGTATATTTTTTGTTGATATGTGGAACTCGATGGGTATGGATACCAATTAAAAATGTTATCTGGAGGAGTACTGACACTGTACTTGGCTTTAAATAATTTGGGTCTGATTCATTAAAGTTAGAGGGAAAAAAATGAGCACAAAACTGGAGCTGTTGCCCATTTTGACCTACTCTGAACTACTTGCTAATTTTTCAGTAACCAGTTTGCGTACAGGACATTTTTTTAATTTTTCGCATGTTAAAATCTGGATTTTTTGCTTGAAAATTACCTAACCCCCCCAAACAAAGTTGTATCTTCTAAAAGCAGAAGCCCTGTGGATGAAAATGTTGGTGGGGCAAATTTTTATGTTGTATGATATTTGTGCAAATCTATAGTTTTAGGCCAAAAACACTAAAATTTATTTTAGTGCACACAAACAGTATATTACCCTTTTTTGTAAAATATATAAGATGACATTGGGTAAAGTAAATAGATACCAAAACATATAAAGTCTTACAATTTTGTACACCCGTGAAATGGCAAAAAAACCTTTATCCAAAACTGTTTATAGGCAATGCTCTATAGCCTAATGGTGGCCATACACTAGAAGAAAAATCATTACAAAATCTGTCATTTGGACAGTTTGTTCGTTTATCGTCTAGTTAATAGCACAAATCAAAAATCGGTTGTGACATCTTCGAGCTAAAAAATTGAAGGACAAGTTAGGAAAACTTCAACCGAACGGACGATAAATCTAAAGGTTAATGTGTTTCTCGCCTGAACAGTTTGCACTGGGTTTATGTGACAAAACAAATGAAAAATGTATTCATTTATGTCAGTTAAATGATTTATCGATCAAATTTTGGCCATCACATGATGGCAAAATCGTTTGCTCTCATGACCATGTGTTCATTTTTAGAAAACTTGTTCGAACGATTTTTTGACAGGTGTATGGCTAGCATTAGAATTAATGGTCTCACTCTTGACATTTGCTGCAGTTCCTAACGCATGTGGCATAATTGCTGTTTACGTACACATGTGTTCTCAGTTGTGTGTGTGCTTGGGGTGACGAAGTTACTTTAAAAAAATGTATTCTTTTATTAATTTTATTAAAATGTACTGTTTTTTCTACACTTTTTTTATTTAACGTTATTGCTATCAGAAGGGGCTAACAAGCCCCTATGTGATAGCATGGGCAGGTGACATGTACTTTTTATGAAGACATCAAGGGTCTAATAGACCTTTACTGTCCCCCTTCCCTCCATTCTTGCCGTTCAAGCATAGGATTGTGCTTGATCGGCTGTTTACCTGTATGGTCAGTTGAGCACTTCTGGGTTCTTTGTTTTCAGTTCTACAGTCACCTTGATCACTTTTACACTTTTAGTGAAGAGCAGAGAGCTGGCTGGAAAATAATAAAAAAAACAGTGCCAAGCTCACAGCCGTAACTGTAAGCTTGTTTTACCACTTGAACACCAAGCCATTTATATGTGGCATGTGGATGGCAAGTGTTTAAAGTAAACAGTGAAATATGATTGGTTTATTTGATCAACAACTCCAAATGTGTGTTCATTTTCTTTCGCTAGTATTGATGACTCAGTCCCTTTATCCTATTAGCTGTAAGTGAAGATTTTGTAAATGTAATAACATAGCTTTAACTCTGTTTGCAGGATGGAAGGAGTGACATATTAAAGCAGCAAAGCAGTTTTCTGATAATGCGCCACGCATTATCCTTTCAGATAAGCAACCACTCTAGCCATACTTGTAAAGACCATTCACATACAAGTTTGCAGAATCAGGTCACATCTTCCAACCACAGGTTTACAGAAACAGGCTGTATTTTCTGATGCCATTTGCTGCAAATAGTGATTCCTTACAGTTCAGTGAAAAACCCAGGTCACAGCATACTAAAGCCTTGTACACACAATCAGATTTTCTGCAGACAAAATATCAGACTTTTGTCTGAAGGGCGTGGGCCGTGAACTTGTCTTGCATACAAACGGTACACAATTATCAGCCAACAAACATGAACGTAGTGACGTACTACGTGGAATTTCAGCTCTTGAACGCCACCCTTTGGGCACCTTCTGCTAATGTCGTGTTTGGTGAGCATTGATTCCGAGCATGCGTATTTGTACTTTGGACTTTTGTGTGATGGACTTGTGCACACACCATACGAAAATCTGACAACAGACCGTTGTCCGCTGGAAATTTACTAGCCTGCCATCCAACATTTGTTGGTGGAAAGTTGGACAACAATTGTCTGAAGGAGCGTACTAATGGTCAGATTTTAGGCAGTCTGTCATCACACAGTTCCCTGTCAAAAATCCGATCGTGTGTACGAGGCTTTAGTGTTAAGTCGGGTACACATGGGCTAAATGTTGGGAGACATTTTCCGGTTAAAAAAAAAAAATGGCCGACATTTGGCCTGTGTGTATGTCAGTTTGGCAGGCTTCTGTCAGACAAGCATGCTGGAAAACCAGCAACTGACGACTCCTGATCAGCCCTCTCAGCTAATGGCAGAAAGCTCTGATCAGAGTGTTCTGATGGAGGGGCCATCCCCCTATCAGAACACAACAGCTCAGCGGCGAAGATCACTGTACTTACTTTGCATAGTGAGTAGAGCGTCTCTAACTGGAGCTGACAGTTTTTTTTTTCTCTAAACCCACAGGCATTTGTAACATTCAAATGGACGGTAATGTTAAAAATGTTTCGCTACCCCTCCAAGTAGGGTCTGTAGCGTTAAAGTGTTTCTAAAAGCAAGATTTTTTCCCCCAAAAATAACAAACATGTCATACTTACCAGCTCTGTGAAATGATTTTGCACAGCGCTGCCCCAACACTCTTCTTTTTGGGTCCCTCATTGGCGGTCCTGGCCCCTCTATCCTCCCGAGTGCCCCCGATAGCAAGCCTCTTGCTATGGGGCACTCGAGTAGGCTCACTCCCGAGCCACACTCTTGTGAATGGACATTGTCCATTCACACACAAAGCGCAGCTCAGCCCCGCCCCCCTGCTCTCTTCTCATTGACTCACTGTTTGTGATTGATTGGCTCCCACTGCTGTGTGGGCCAATGAGGACAGAGAAACCATGGAGAGCTGCTGCTCTTATGCCCTTTGCTGGATCGAGATAAGGTTTAGGTAAGTATGGGGGGGGGAATAGGGGGTAGCTGCATCAAGAAGGTTTTTTACCTTAATACATACAATGCCTTTAATAACCACTTTAATTAATTTTAGGAACCTCAGCATTTATAGACTAATGGTTAACTCTGTCACCTTAGCCTATATTATAGCCACATTAAAGCAGAAATAACTGTATCTAAACACCACAAACTGAAAATGCTATTTGAATATTTTTTTAATATTCAAAGCAAACTCACCCATCCGCGTTTCATGCATTATTTTGTTGAGAAATCACTTTGACAAACACCCCCCTAGAATTTCTATCTGCAGCCATCTTGTGGGAAGATGATTCATGTAGCATTTATTTCCTGGAGTCCACCTGTACTTAATTGCATGCAGGCAGGAGGGCATGCTTAGCTGAGAAAGCCTCCCCCCTCATCCAGATGAAAGAAAGAAAAATTGCTCATAAAGACTCATGGAACTTTGAATTTAAAAATTAAAATTGTGTTATGTTATAGGAAACATCTAGCAGTCCCCTAAAAAAAATCTACCTTTTGTCTTGAATTTCTCATAGCTTCAGAGTTGTATATCTGCAGTGCGAAATCTAAGACACCGCTGCCTTGCCAGATTTGAAGTTACCCTTGCTGGAGGCTCTGACATGAGACAGTCAAATCCTGTCTCTACCAAGATGGCCACCAAAATGGCCGCCTCTGTTCAGAATATGGCATGGTATGTCAATAATAGGGAAGGACCAGCTGCACAGAAACCACAAGGAATACTGGTGACTAGTCTGTGTTTTTGGGACAGCTTCCAAAGTTCAGTTCCTCTTTAATGTGGCTATAAATGCAGGGGTATGTTCATAACACTCATTAAAGTGAGGAATTTACTTGGGTGAGTAGTAAAATATCTTCAACTCCTTAAAAAACAAATCAATTTAATTATGACTTATGATACTGCTAGCTATATGACCTGGATAAGTGAGAACCTTCACAGAAGCCATGACTCAGTGACAAAGTATAGAAAATTTTACAGCTGTCAGGGGAAATCCTAATTTCTGACATTTGCTGTTTAGAAAAAAAGATTTTATAAATGATTTTCCCATTGCTCCTGCAAATTTGACACCCAGAAAATGAGGAATTATGCCTAAAATCTGCATTTGCTGGTAAATGGCCCCAGATGGTAATACAGTTTTATGACTTCCCTGACAGTACTGAGCAAATGACTGGCAAATGGCAACAACTGCAACTGAATCCAGGCAGACAAATGTTCCTGTGTTCACTTGCTCCAGGGGGTATAAAATGTACGATACGGTATGTTGAGCTGATAACCCTGAATGGGGAGTCACCATTCAGACATTGATCACATCAGGACCTGTAGTCAGTGACACATGGCGAGTATGATATAACTTCCTGCTTCCAGCGGCAATTTCCTTTCCTCTCTGGGATGTCATGTGACTAAATGCAGAGAGCCGCAAAGGAATCGGATACTGTTTACAGTTTATGAGGTAACATAGCCCACTTTGCATGGTCCACTCAGCAGTCCACAGAAATCCATCCCTACTATGAAAGGACTGGATGGCTGTGCTTGCTCTCTCAGTCCTCCCCTGATTTATTAGTTTCATTTTTTTTTTTTTTTAATAAATAGTTCAAGTTAGGCTGCACACTTGCTTTTATGGCATCTACAGACACCCCAACCTGCAAAAACTCATTTCAGGGAGGTGGAAAACTCATTTCAGGGAGGTGGAAAACTCATTTCAGGGAGGTGACGCGGCGGCGCCCCCCTCCCCCCCCCCCCCCCAATTAAATGCAGCCTGATTAGTACCAATTAAAGTTTGCCGTTTTTGACATACATAGGCATTCTGTGTCTCTTATTTTTCTTTTTTACTAGTAAGGCTGCTTTCACACTGAGGCACTTTACAGGCGCTATAGTGCTAAAAATAGCACCTGTAAAGAGCCTCTCCTCTCACTCCAGTGTGAGAGCCTGAGTGCTTTCACACTGGAGCTGTGCGCTTGCAGGACAGTACAAAAAGTCCTGCAAGCAGCATCTTTGCAGCGCTGTAGGAGCGGTGCTCCTAAAGCGCCTCTGCCAATTGAAATTAATGGGCAGCATCGGCAAAGCGCCGCCAAACCACCGGGCAAAGCGCCGCTGCAGCGGCGCTTTGTGGGCGGTTTTAACCCTTTTTCGGCCGCTAGCAGGGGTTAAAAGCACCAGTAAAGCACCGCTAAAAATAGCAACACTTTACCTCGACGCCCCCAACGCCTCAGTGTGAAAGCACACTAAATGTTTTTTGAATGAGTACTGTCTGCATCAGAGAGAAAGGAGAGTGTAAAACTAAGTGCCGGAACATGGAAGCTTCAAGTTAAATTTGCAATAAAATGTATAATGTCATATTATGTCAAGTTCTCCTGCCATATTCCCAGTAATCAGCTCTTCACAAAGGAATCTGCTAGGACTGCCAAATATTATAAAGACTTTTGGCATAATCTACTGAAAACTTCTATTTGCAATATACATTAGCAAACAGTGGCATACCTTAGGTGTAGGTAGGACATGAAGAACAGTCAGCCTCGGGTAGAGCAAACTGGGGATGCTCTAAAATCACATTCCAATTCACCTGCATATACAAGCAGCCCCCAGTGGCAGGAAGGGAGAAGTGCACGTCTAGACGGAATCCATGGGTGCTGTCTATTTGATAACACTGGGAAGGGAAGCGGCAGCGTGTCAGCTCAGTAACATTCCACCGCTTGGGCTGCTCTGCCTTTCTGAGTGACAGGCTCAGCCGGGTGTCCGTGAGCCAGCATCCAAATGCGGGAGTTTCCCCGATTTACGGGAGACTTGAGATGTTTGTATCTACAATTCTGTATTTTATTATACAGAGTATTTCTTTGTTATATTTTTCCACTCTTTCAATAAACACCATTTATCTCAACATGCTTTGCCCTATTTTTCACAAGAAAAGCAGTAAAATAACAATGAAAAACTTTTACATATTTACATAGTAACAAATTAATGCAGCTTACTTTCTACTTCATGCTAGTGGCTTAAAGCATATCCCCCCCCCCCCCTTTACTAAAAATCATATCAGCGTTTGCTCTTCATGCTGACAAATCATCTAACGGTCATATTTTTAAAATAGTTTTGCTGTTACATGTCATACTAGAGGTTCTTTTTAAGCACTAGTGACCTAGCCAGGGCCTGACAGTTGCACCCTGGGAAGGCCAGTGTTTTTCAGAGAGATCTTGTTCATATAATGCGAGATCCCACAAAATTTAGCAATTTGTTACAATATCTCAAGGAAAAAGCTGCCCTTACACATGCACCTTGTTACTGTTTATATGTTTACATGGCTTTGGCAACATGAACGTGTCTAGTGTAATTCTTTTAATGCCCCGTACACACGGTCGGACTTTGTTCAGACATTCCGACAACAAAATCCTAGGATTTTTTCCGACGGATGTTGGCTCAAACTAGTCTTGCATACACACGGTCACACAAAGTTGTCGGAAAATCCGATCGTTCTAAACGCGGTGACGTAAAACACGTACGTCGGGACTATAAACGGGGCAGTGGCCAATAGCTTTCATCTCTTTATTTATTCTGAGCATGCGTGGCACTTTGTCTGTCGGATTTGTGTACACACGATCGGAATTTCCGACAACGGATTTTGTTGTCGGAAAATTTTATATCCTGCTCTCAAACTTTGTGTGTTGGAAAATCCGATGGAAAATGTGTGATGGAGCCTACACACGGTCGGAATTTCCGACAACAAGGTCCTATCACACATTTTCCGTCGGAAAATCCGACCGTGTGTACGGGGCATTACAGTGTCGTAGCACATGGCAATGTAAAAAAATAATTAAAAGATTTTATACGGTGCTTGTGCAAGATCTTGAGCTGATGTCAGATGTTGGTGGGGCAGCAGAAAAAGTGTAGAAGAAGAGTCTGGCTACCAATTATATCTCTGAGATGGAGGTACAAATTTGGCAAGTAATTATTAATAAATGCAGTTTGTTTGCAACAAGTGTTACACTAATGGTGGCAGTTTTACAATTACTATGCTGTATAATTATAATAAACAGATATTAAATTATACAAATCTGTACATGTCTTTCTGATATCATAAGTTGTAGGCGATTGCTCAGTCCCTGTATAGTATGCATATTATTTTATGTGTTTGAATGTTTTATACAGTGCGTCATTGTAATTACTTACTATTTGATCTAGTTCACTTTTTTCTTTTCCAGATGGCCACATCTTCCATTCTCATCCAAGAAAAGTATAATCTATATTCTATATCATACTGACAAATTCTGATTGGGTCTTGGAACTCAGAATTCTTCAAATTGGCTTGCCTTTCAGCAGTTAGCAGGGGAAAACCCCAAAAACCATGAAACTATTGGCTGCTTCATTTTATTTAATGAAGAGGGCGGAGTAAATGATGAGATGTAATGAAACCCATAAGATTATTTTTTGTTGGAAATGTGCTGTTGGCCCAAGTCTGATTCCTCCATTGACTTTCTAAAAGCCAACAAGAAAAGTAGAGCTGGAAGCCAACTGGTTGCTATGGACAGCAAAAATATATACACATTAGGACGATTGTTTTTTGGATGTTGACTAACAGGAGAGGTACTGTAGCATAATGATTAAACGTTTTAGCACATCAGTTCATGCCCTCATAGTTTACCATCTGTGATGATAGTAAGGGCATGTTATGAATCTGTAGACACAGAAAAAGAGGTGCAGATTTTTAGTATTTCTTGTTGTTTGTGCTACTTACACTACTGGAATAAAAAATCCAGCAATCTGTTTATCGGCAGATGGCTGTTTCCCAAAGGTCCAAAAAAGCCCAATACTGCATAGGCAAGAGGTTATATAAAAAAAGAGATTATATAAAAAAAAACTACAAACGGCAGACAATAATATGCTTAAGACAATATCACAGTATTAAACATGACATACAGTAGATATACCAAATTAAAATGCAGACAAAGCTATAAAGATCACACTTTTGTGATGTAGCGCAGTTGACTATAAACACCATATGGTGACTGGACATGCATAGGTATGCATATTCAAACTGGACAAGCATGTTGATTCCAATCACGTGCAAGCAAAATGCTGCTTTTTTTTTTCATGTAATCCTTGCAAACTTCAATTTCACCATATTCGCTAAGCACCAGGCAAATTCTCTTGCAAAGTGCAACTTACCTTGTGAAGTGAACAGCCTTTTTGACTTTAGTAAATCAACCCTTATCACTATACAACCCCAGTACTGCAGGCCAAGAAAATGCATCCTGGCTGATGGGCATTGTAAGATGAAGGTGCAAACAGACATTAAAAGGGTTGTAAACTTTCAAGGTTTTTCACCTCAATGCATTCTCTGCATTCTCCTGTAATACTACAGCCCCCCCCCGAGCCCCTGTTTTACTTACCTGTACCCCCTCTATCTCATCCTGGGGACGAGCACACCAACAAAATCCGGTGTCTCGGGTCCTGATTGGATGGATTTGTAGCAGAGCAGCTATTAGCTCCAGCTGCTGTCAATCAAATCCAATGATGCAGGTGCGGGGGTGGGGGGGGCCGAGTCCGCCATTCGTGTCTAAGGACGCAAATGCTGGACTCGAGAGTGTGCCCACAAGGTAACCCCCTTGGGAGAGCTCTTCTGCTAGGGGGTTATCTTATGTGGGGAGTAGCCATGAGAGCCGCTGAGGGACCCCAGAAGAGGATGTTCGGGGCCACTCTATGCAAAACGAACTGCACAGTGGAGGAAAGTATGACATGTTTGTTATTTTAAACAAATAAAAAATGAACCTTTAGTATCACTTTAAAGATTGATTTTTCAGAAATCATCAGGAAAAGACAAGTAGGACCTTGACACACAAAACCTTTGAGCAAACGTTTAACAGCACTTCAATAAACATGCAAAACAAACCCAGAATTGTGTTTAGTTTAAAGGAAAGAAGGTGTCAAGAACATTTTAGGATACGCCAGCAGTTTAGTTTAACAAAACCAGTCACTTTGCTTTTATACAAGAACCTGGCTACATATACATGAACTTTGAAACCAGTGTACCTTACTGATCCTACCAAAGGTCTGGTATATGAAGAACACTTCACTTTACTGGCACAGTTTAGACCTTTCTCCTGCTTCTTCAGCAGGCTCACTGTCAAGAGATATTTTACTTACTTTTAATTATATTTGATTGCTGTTGGCAATGGTGGTTACCAAATGTCTTCATACCTACCAGCATTCTAGATTAAATTCATCACACTCTTGATCAGGGTGAGATATGCTATATAACTAAGCCTATGGGTTCCAGGATCTGAGGGGTGCCTGGTTATGGAACACAACCTTTTCTTCTTGTCATTATTCCTGCCTCTGTTCCTCTGAAATAACATTATGCTTATGCCTCCCAACTCATAAAAAACAAACACTGTTTTTGATTTAATTTGGGTATAAAAGTTTTTTGTTTTTTTTTCAACTAGTGGGTAGAATGAAAAAAAACTGACAGATCCCTGTATCTACAAAACAATGTTTGATGCAGGGATCTCTCCTGCTGAGCTATGTATTCTGGCAAGGGGACCCACACTGGGGTTAGGACCCCTCTTATCTGGGTGCTGGACAGGCCACGGGGGTTCAGCATTCAGCATTTTATTTGCCAGAGGGTTCACCTTGCTCATATCCCCCTGATGATGAGGGGGGGTAGGGGAGGGGCCAGGACGGAGAGACTGACACGGACTTTACACCAGCACTGTCCCAGCACAGCATATCAAACATCCAGTGATTGTGCATAGAAAGCCGTTATAGTATGGTGCACTGACGCACCAATGCCATGTGAGTACCCCGGTGTGGGGAGCATTTTCTTTTAATAAAAGTATTTTGACTATATTACACTATATAGTTTCCTTTTCATTTATATGTATGGAGCCACATTGTTTCCAGCTGGAGGAGTGCAGCAGACACTGAGACTGAGCCCAGGGGTGGCTCCAAAGCCTATTTGGGCTCAGGGTAGAAGCTGAGTCACACGCTCTGAGGTGAGCACATTAGCTTAAGGGGGTCACGAAGGAGCACCGGAGCATGTTTTGCAGCACTCAGGATATCTTCGGCATGATGTTGGATTGCTGTCACAGCTGAACACCACCTGCACACATTGTTTTATTATCACTGTTGGACATTATTTGCACGCACTATTTAGAGTGCAAAAGACTTTTTTTTTTTTTTTTTTCATTCAAAATAGCAGGAAACTTTATATTAAGCACTAAGCACTTTTTATGTTGATTAAGACACTATGTATGGTGTAACAAGCACTATTAAGCACTAATTTATGGTGTAACAAGCACTTGTTTTTTCACACCTTGTTTATTTATTCAACATTCATATTATTTGTATTTAATATTATCACACTAGTAAGCACAGAGTTGGTTATTATTAATTTTGTTTTTGGGGTCACCCAAGCGCAGCGCATAACTTTTAAATTTAACTGTAAATTTAACTGTTAAAGTGTAGGTAGGAGTTCCCTGAGGTGGATTTGGTATAATTCTGGGCACAGATGGTGTTTCCATCATGGAATAGTTACAGATCCAAGAAGGCCAGATTGTTAGTATCTGTGACTGATGTGAATGATAGACCCATGGTGTTGTTGTTGCAGTGTTGAACAAAGGGTTGGATGGAGGTTTCGGGACCATCCCAGATAATGACCATGTCGTCTATGTAGCACCCATAATAGACTATGTGGGGCGCATATGGGTTATTGCTGTGTATATTTTGGAGCTCCCAGTAATCCATGGTAAGGTTCACGTAGCTGGGGGCAAAATTGGCCCCCATGGCAGTTCCTTGTGTTTGAATGTAGAAGTCTCCGTGCGATTCTAAATAATTGTGGGTAAAGCAGAATTCTAATATTTTCAGAAAAAATTGATTCTGATGTGGGTTGAGAGATGGATCATTGTTGAGGTAGTGTTGTACAGCTCATAGACCGATATTGTGGGGAATGGACGTGTATAGGGAGACCACATCTAGCGAGAGCCAGCTGTAAGTAGGTTCCCAGGAGTAGTATTGTAGCATGTTAAGAAGGTGGATGCTGTCTTTGATGTAGGAAGGTAGATTCTGTACTATACTTTGTAGAAAATGATCAATGTAGATCGAGAAGTAGCTGGTTACGCTTTCCATGGCCGCCACTATTGGTCTACCGGGGGGGTGTGTAGGATCTTTATGCACCTTTGGGAGGTGGTAGAAGTAGGGCCTTTTGTAAAAGTCATGTTTAAGAAATGCGGCTTCGGGTGCGGTAACTATACCATCTGCTTGTGCTTGATCTATTAGACCGTGTGCTTCAATGGAGAATGTGGGTAAGGGATCTCCAGATAGTTTTTTGTATGTAGATGTGTCAGATAGGAGTCTTGTTGTTTCTGACATGTAGTCTGCGCGGTTTTGGACTACGATACCACCTCCTTTATCTGCGGGCTTGATGACCATTTGCCTGTTATTGGTGAGTGATTTAAGAGCAGTGCGTTCTGCGGGGGTTAGATTGGATGGTGGATTGGAGCGTGAGTTGGACATATGACACATTTGTAATATGTCAGCATAAACGACCTGATAGAAGGTCTGGACGTAGGGTCCTTTGGCAAATGTAGGATAGAAGATAGATTTCGGTTTGAAATTGGTGTGTAAGATTGGTGGAGAGGTAGGTGGATGTTGAGTTAAAGATTCAATCGGGTCATTGGTGTAGAGATCTTCCAAGTGGTCTAGGGCTATGAGTTCTGCGGGTCCTAGGGTAGAGGAGTCTTCAGTAGTGGTGCTGCCTTCAGCGTGGTCAATAGTAGTATGTGGGGTAGTAGTTGGGGTAATGTTTGGAGTACCATTACTTCTCTTGGTATCTTGAATAGTGTAATATCGTTTGATGGTGATATTTCTTATGAACCTATTTAGGTCCAGGAAGAGTGTGAAAGGGTTGGGAGATGTTGTAGGGGCAAATGTGAGTCCACGTGCTAGTAGAGATTTTTCAGGCATGGATAAGGTGTGGTCAGAGAGGTTGAAGATTTTTACAGTCTGCACAATTTCTTTCTCCTTTTTGTGTCTGTGTCTCCCCCCTCTCCTGCCACGTCGGTGAGCTTTCTTTTTGGGCAGGGTTGGGGGGTGATCACTAAAAAAGAGGGGGTAGGGGTGGGGGATGTATGTTGGATGGTCGGGCTGTTGATGGAGGGTGATGAACTAGCGTGGATAATGGGGTGATACGTAGTGTGCTCAGATGCATGGGTGGTCTGGGGCTGCGTTGAGTTTAATTTCCCAATACCAGAGTCCAAAGTAGATGACTGGGAATCCTCATAGGTTTTGTGATCTGATCTGACCCTGCCGGCAGTAGTGTATTTAGGTTTTGTGCTGCCCTAGGCCTGACTAAATGCATGTACCCCCTAATTTAAATATGACACACCCCTTCCTGTCAAGGCTACACCCCTTGCTGTTTAAGACCCGCCCTTAAATTTTCGAGTGGGGACACTAGTTCTGAGGGCCTGGGGGGGTGGGCAATGGATTCTCTTAATTTGCATAGATTTCCTCTCACTTCCTGTTTGGCTATGGGGCACGAAGTGAAGGGAAGTCTCCAAAATGGGACAGGGATGGTAAAAAATAAACTGACAGGGGTTATAACCCTCCCTTACTCTATCCAAAATGAAAAAAAATAGTGTTGCCTATAGTTCTACTTTAGGCACAAATTTCTGATAATTTTATGGAGAGGACTAAGAAGATATAACCATGCCAATGGTGCAGCAGAAAACATATAGCACAGTGAGGAAGGTTTGTGGTCCAGGATGAGAGGACAGTCACAATTATAATCGGCGCCCCCCCCACACACAGTTGCGAAATGCCAGCCGCTCGCATACCGGAATCAGTGAGGCCGCTTTATGGGAGCGCTAGACTAATTTGCCTCTCAGCCCAGTCCACCCCATAAGACTGGTGCTACAGTGTAGCGCAAGTCGGCGGGGACTCTTTCCGTGCTGCCCCCCTGCAAAGTGCTGCCCTAGGCCTGGGCCTTGTTGGCCTAGGCCAGGATACAGCGTTGCCTGCCGGTCTGTGTCTTTTTAAGGGTAACCGGTATAGACGGGATAGAGGTAGGGGTGCCAGTATGAGGTTTCTAGTTTGTACTCTTGGAGGTTTTGGGTATACTAGAGGAAAAAACTGGCACGGTGGATGGTGGACGATGATGGTCCCCTCTTGGTGTGGGTGTAGGTTGTGGTTGTCTGGAAGATGCTGGTGGTTTGTGTGGTTTATATGGTATGGTGGGGGGGTGTATATTGGACAGGAGGGCCATGGTAGGCCTTGGTACGCATTCCATCAGGGGGACCGGGGTATGGTTTTCTTGTCCTGATGGAATGTGGAGATTGGGGTGATTGTTGAGTACGTGGGGGGTGTGTACTGCGTCTGGGTTTTTTCCAACAGTAGATCCTGTTGGAATTATAATCGTCAAAGTCTCTACGTATTTTTTGTAATTTACATTTAATGAGGCAATCCTCTTGGTATTTGGTGTTGTTTCAGTTTTTTGTACCATAAGGTGGGTAGGGGTGTAATGTATGATCTAAGTTCATCTATAAGATTGGTTAATTTGGACGATAGTGAGTTGAATAGGGTGTCTCTTTGCTTGATGATGATTTCCATCCATTTTTGAGTGCAGAATTCAGATATGGTGGACCATTCAGCGGCTAGATCTGCGGCCAGAAATTAGCAAGTCTTTTGGTTTCTGAAACCTCTAGGAGAAATTTTGTAGTTCAGATACAGTGCCAGGAAGAACTTATCCCACCATTGGTGGTTAATGTTATTGATAGTGTCTTCTATTTTGCGAAATTTCGCACATATATATCTGTATTCTAGATGGGGGATGGTTACTGATGGGAGAAAGTATCCATCTGGGAAGTGTGCGTATAGGTCATCTAGTATGGTGTACTTGACTGATTCGATTTGATTCGATAGATCACATGTACATAATGGGGTGGTGGGAGATAAATACACAATAATCAATAAGAATTGGCATAAATCCACTCACTACCCCCATCCACGCACCCCCTGGCCCCCCCGATACACCTGCAGTATCAAAGCCAGTCAGCCCCATGTCATTTCAACCTTCTACCCCCCCCCCAATCCATAAAACATCATTTATCCTCATTATTATTATTAATTTTCAATCTCATTTTTTATAATTCTCATTTTTTATAATTCTCATTATTACGTAAACACTTTTACATGTATATTTCCAATACTCTCTTTTCCTTCTCATACATGTAATTACTTTAAATTTTTATTTATTTATTTATTTTTTAATTTTTTTATTTTTTATTTTTATTTCCATTTTCATTTTTATTTTTTATTTTATTATACATGGATACATACATCCCCCCATTCCCCAATCTCACGCGTCTTTTCAATTATATACACATTTGTGCGTATATATATATATATATATATATATATATATATATATATATATATATGTTAAACTCTCTTGTAATAATTTTCCATATATTTTTTATTATTTTTTTTCATTTTTTTTTCATTTTCTTCATTATTTATTATTAACACTCCTTTTTATTTATTATTTACTATTTTTTATTTTTCATATTTTATATTTTCATATTTATATACACAATCGGTCACACACATATATACTACATCGTTACAAGTTCCTTCCCATCTCCATCATCCCCTCATATACATCACTTATCCTTCCCTATAATTACTAACCTTCCCCTATTCCTTCCTCATATATTCACGTATATATATATATATATATATATATATATATATATATATACATATATATATATACATACTCTGTCCCCGTCCTCGTTATACGTACTACCTTCTCCTCACCCTACAATCCATCTTCGCTGTCATTCTCCCCCCCGCCCCTTCCCCGCCCCTCCCCGTTCTCTTCCCGTCCCCGTCCTCTCTCCTCCCATATTACATACAACCCATCTCCATGTTTACTCATCCATGTTTGCTCATATACACATACTCAGTTCCCATCAACCACGATCAATATATCTAGACATCATCCCTCTTTATACGTACCACCTTCTCCTCAACCTACAATCCATCTTCGTTATCATTCTCCTTCCCCCCCTCTCCACTCACCGCCACCCCCTCCCCGTCTCCGTCCACTCTCCTCGCATCTAGCATACAACCCATCTCCATGGTTACCCATCCGCCCCGTGATCACACACAGTCCTGCCCTCCACCCAATCACCACTCCACCCTGTGCCTATGGTATAAAATTCCCACACTATTCATGGCCACCAGCATAGCCTGATGAAGGAGCACGCATGCTCCGAACGCGAAGCACCGCCCACCTTACCCTGCTCCCGGAAGTGAAGACACAGGTCAGCACGGCTCTCCACGGAGGATCCATAACCCATATCCTTGCCGCCCGGATGCTCTGAGGACCCTCGGCACCACCGGAACAGCAACCAGGACCCAGGTCATAGGACTCACATCCCAGGAACCCCCACTGGCTCGTGACACCCACATCCCCCGTGAGCACGCGGATGAAACTACTACTTTATATGCTGGTTTTTAGCAACTCAAATGTGAGTGTTTTTATCTATTGTAATAAATATCTTTTACATACATGCTGCACTTAGAGGGCGCCGTCCTTCTTTCTCTTTGAATGAGTCAAAGATACCCTTCTCTTCTTTCCTCCCTTTCTCTTCTTTTCTTTTCTTTATCTCCTGCTATCACCCCTCCAGTGTTAATATACATCTTTTGAATAATTTGTACTAGTGACAATATGCCAACTGCTGTTTTTTTTTTTTTTTGCAGCGATTTAGGGCCAATGGCCCTGGTTTCTCGAATCTTTAACCTTGTGTGATACAAGATGTTCTTTATTCTACTTTGTTTTGTGAAACACTCAATAAAATATAATAATAATAAAAATAAAATCATTGTCAGGGAAAAGGGTGTGAGAAGAGTAAGAAGACTCATTATAGTTCACAAGACATAACGTATTTTGTCTTGTCTGGTCTGCGCAGTGGAAATGTAGCTCGGTGTAAAAAGCACACAACCTACTTCCTCCAATAGTACAGTCAGGAATTCCTTTTAAATAGTTGTATGACACAAGGGTGGAGCTTGTACAAAAGAATGTCACCATTCACATGTACCTCAAGAAAAAGGTCCAAATACAACCCTGATTCCACAGTAATCTATAGCAGCTAGAATTCCTGTTTTCCTATTCCAGCACAAGTATGGATTGAAACGAAAGCCTGACTGATTGCTGCAGCACTTTTTATCCTTTGACCCACTTTTCATAAATCAGACCCTGTGAGTTTTGTTACTTTCAATTAACATTCTTCTTTCTTCCGACCAAGAATCCATGAATCGAAGGATATTTTAAGCGCTATGTATGTTTCGCATATATTGCTTGCCAACCAAAACATAATTCTGCTTCCACAATGAAGTGTTTATTCATTGCTAATTAGAGTTGCTAAATGAGAGGAGCGGGAGAAAGGGAAAAAAATGAAAAATGCTCCTCCTGTGGCTAAAAACCAACCAGAGCAAAAATGAAAGGAAAAAAACGAAGTATTAAATAATGCACCAGCTTATTTATTCTGAATGGAGACTGCAGCAATGGGGCTTATCAAACAGAAACACTTTGATGTACGCTCAGAAATTAATTTTGCAGCCAAAATTGTTATAGGATAGCAGCATTTCTTTCCTTTCCAAGGTGCTTTCCAATAGAATTTGCCTGAAGCAGTAAAGCAAAAATATATGAAGTCTTTTTTTTATGGCAGAAGGATTTTGTGTGAGTGCACATTTTACAAGCTTTCCCTGCAATGACTTAAACATAACATCCGACTGACTAGCACAATTTATTGTTTGCACTCAACTTGTAATAAATGTGAATTGGATTAAAGAGAAAAAAAACCTCTAATAGTTCACAGTTTATACAGACTGTGGAAATACCTTTTTAATGTTCACATAAATGCTTAAATTATGTTTATGAAGCTTGACTTTCTGACCATTAAAAGTGAGATTTTGGATTTTGTAAACTTTTAAAGTATGTTATTCACTCGTTATTTTTTTAAAGAGTGCAGTCCAGTCTATAGGAAACAGACTAAATATTCAGGGATAGTTTAAACAAGTAGAGCAAAAAGATATGTTCTAAGCAATATTTAATTTTAAGCAAAAACAACCATATTTTTAAGGGTCAAGGTGTAGTCTGGTGCTCTGAATGAGCCCCTAGTTTGTCATAGGTCTTGGGTGCTTTGGTAGTGAGAACTACCTGCCATAATTACCAACTTTGTCCCTGTCTACCTGAGAATTTTGGGCTTCCACAGCCATCTCTGTATGTTCCAGCACTTCCTATTGCATTCTGCATAATGTAACAGACAGTGCTGGGACAAGGTCATTCGGTGCCCAGGGCGAAGATGGCAAACTGCGCCCCCCCCCCCCCCCGGGTGTAAGAAAAAAAGCGACCATTCCCTCTGTAAAGAGTCCTGCATTGATTATCAGCACAGGGCAACATGTCACTTACCACCGTCACCTGCTGCCAGATGCAACATGTCACTTACCATCGTCACCTGCTGCCAGATGCCATGTGTCATTTGCCACCATCACCTGCTACCAGATGCAGCATGTCACTTGCCACCCTCACCTGCTGCCAGATGTCATGTGTCACTAACCACTGTCACCTCCTGCCAGATGCCACGTGTCACTTACCACTGTCACCTCCTGCCAGATGTCAACACCATCACCTCCTGCCAGATGCCACGTGTCCCTTACCACTGTCACCTCCTGCCAGATGCCACGTGTCACTTACCACTGTCACCTCCTGCTAGATGCCACGTGTCACTTACCACTGTCACCTCCTGCCAGATGTCACGTGTCACTTGCCATCATCACCTGCTGCCAGATGCAGCGTGACACTTGCCATCGTCACCTGTTGCCAGATGCCACGTGTCACTTACCACTGTCACCTCCTGCCAGATGCCACGTGTCACTTACCACTGTCACCTCCTGCCAGTTGCCACGTGACACTTACCACTGTCACCTCCTGCCAGATGCCACGTGTCACTTACCACTGTCACCTCCTGCCAGATGTCAACCCCATCACCTCCTGCCAGATGCCACGTGTCACTTACCACAATCATCTCCTGCCAGATGCCACGTGTCACTTACCACTGTCGCCTCCTGCCAGATGCCACATGTCACTTACCACCATTTGCCAGATGCCACGTGTCACTTACCACCACCGTCACCTCCTGCCAGATGCCATGTGTCACTTACCACAATCATCTCCTGCCAGATGCCACGTGTCACTTACCACTGTCACCTCCTGCCAGATGCCACGTGTCACTTACCACCATCTCCTGCCAGATGCCACGTGTCACTTACCACCACCATCATCTCCTGCCAGATGCCACGTGTCACTTACCACAATCATCTCCTGCCAGATGCCACATGTCACTTACCACTGTCACCTCCTGCCAGATGCCACGTGTCACTGACCATCATCTCGTGCCAGATGCCACGTGTCACTTACCACCACCGTCACCTCCTGCTAGATGCCATGTGTCACTTACCATTGTCACCTCCTGCTAGATGCAACATGTCACTTGCCATCCATAGCCTGGCTCTCTCTCTCTCCCCTTCAGTTCGGCATGCTGGGGGCTGCAGTTTCCCTCTTAGGAATGAATTGGGCTAGTCCTCAGCACTGCATATCCCATAATTCTCCTTTGTGCTCCTTTTTTCGATTTTTTTTTTCTTCTGCCCAATAGGAAGGAGAGGGCGCTGCTCCCCGCTCCCGAGTACAGCAGCAGGAGAAGGGGGGGAAAGAAGATCTTGCGGCTGCTCTCTCTACACAGAGACACAGCCGCTCTCCCCGCTGCTGAGTGCTGACCGAAAGAGGGAGGGGGAATGGGCCAGAAACAGAGCCCTCTCCTTACAGCGGCGGCTCGAGGAGGGGGGCAGCACAGTTTCTCCTTCTCACACCTGCTCGCCATCTCAATCATTTGCCGACAAGAAGAGTTTCCGCGGCAACTGGGCTTCGGGGCCCCTCCCCCTCTGCCCTTGCTCGCGGCACCTGCCTGGGATCAGCCGTGATTATAGTTATTAGCGGCGCCGGTGGCTGTGTGTACAGTCACACACACACAGTTGTGAAGCACACTGCCACACTTCAACTGCGTCCCCCTCCCTCCAGCATATTGTACCGCCCAGGGCATCCGCCCCCTCCGCCCCTGCCTTGTACCGGCCCTGGTAACAGAATCTAAAAACAAAATCTAAAAAGAGAGCGAAATCTAAAAATCTAAGAGTGAAAACACCATCAGAATCTACCAGAGATATAGGAAATTGTCAGGTTCACTTCTCCAGAATCTACCAAAAATACAAATATTAGTTTGGGATGGGCTGACCCTTTAGGAATATTATAAGAAAGTTAATAAAAGTGTTACTAAAAGCTATATTTTTTTAAATTAAAATAACATGTTATACTTACCTGCTCTGTGAAATGGTGTTGCACAGAGAGGCCCCGAAACTTATCTTGGGTCCCATTCCGGTGCTCTCTGCTTCTCCTTTTCAGTGTCGCTCCCAAGCCAGGCTCAGTGTGTCCAAAGACTAACAAATTGTGGCTTGGCCCCACCCCTCTCCATCCTCACTGGATTTGACTGACAGCAGCAGGAGCCAATGGCTCCCGCTGCTGCCTCCATGTCCAGTAAGTAGAAAGACAGAGAGCAGCGATGCTGCTCTTAGACACAGCATTGGATTGAGTTTAGGACCAGGCAAGTATTTAGGGTGGAGCTGGGGGGGGGTTACCTTAATGCAGAGAATGCATAAGGTCCCTTTCACTTGAGAGGTCTGATCAGGTCCGACTGTCCATTTTTCAACCAGACCCTCCATTCTCCTCTATCTCTATGGGCAGTCAGATGTAAACAGACTTTCTTTTACACCTGGCTACTTCCAAGTCCGATCCAATAAAATATAACCGAAAAAAACCCAAAAAACAGAAGGGGATCCATTTCCCTCCATCTGGCCAGATTGGATGGGGGGGGGCAGTCGGGTGTAAGTGGACAGCCAGTCCGTGTACATCTGGCTGCCCATAATGCAGAGCGGGCTGTGTCCGTGTCCGCTTTGCATAGGCAAGTCTGCATAAGACCTGTCATCCACCTGCTCTGCTCTGCTCAGCTCAGCAGGGGATCAATGGACGGATCCCCTGCTGAGCAAAACCGGATCTGGCCCATGTTAAAGGGGCCTTAAGATAACAAAAAAAATTAGCCTATACAAGCACTTCAGTTATCCACGATAAAGAGGGAGAATAAAACAGGTTGGAGGACCTGTGGGAGAGGCACAAAGATCTCAAACAGATTTAGCTGGCCATCATTTGCCATGAAATTAATTTTTTGTGTAGGTTAAGGGAAAGATTTTAAAAAGAGATTTGTAAGGGGGAAAAAGTGGGATATGTTAGGTGAGGAAAGGGAAGAAAAATTATAAGTGCACTTTGTTTAATGAATACGCCAATGGCAAAATTAAATGATTATTACAACTACTTGAAGATTTAAACGTCAGAAACAAGCTGCATTGTGGAGACATCAGTCTAGCTGGAGAAAAAAAATGGCAGCCACGGCAAATAGCCAGCTCGCTACTGTAATGTCTGTACTGAGCAAGATCAATATTAACCTCAAGGAATTAATTCAGTTTTCCCTGCTGTTTTACTGTGTTAACGGCCATTTGAAAAAGTCAATTAGGCTTAGACACTGTAATTACTCACTGAAGCCAGCCCTGCCATCCTGTTTCTTCATTAGTGTGATGTAGAGATATTTGCAGGTAAAAGTCTGAAATATACTCATATCTATTCTATCATATATACCATTTGCCATCTCCACTAATATTTAGCAGCAAAAGGCTCAATTTCTTGAAAAATTTTAACTCATATTTTATTAATTTTTTAATATTTAGTTTGAAGATCCCACAGGCTCTGAGCACCCTTCTGTTTTCCTTCTCATTCACTGGTGGTCAGTGAAGTCACTCTGCTCACCTGTGTGTAACAGCTGATACAAAGACAAAATGGTGCTTATATGAGTTGTTACTAGTTGCTGAGCAGTTGGCAGAATATTTCATATTAGGTGTCAATTATATAGATCTGGGTACTATGTTTCCCTCACTCATTCACATGGGAGGAGGGGGCAATATCTGGCACACACACTTTGCTCACAGACCCCCTCAACTATTGGGCTAGGGTTGTGGGGAAAAAGGCCCTTATCCTCAACAACATAGAGACAAGATGCTTTGCCAATACATATGGGGGGGCACTAATCCCCCATTCCCAGCCTTCCAGGCTGCATACTCACATAAGGTCTGGTGTGGATTTTTGGGGGGACGCCACACTTTTTTTTTGGTTTTTTTTGTGCAAGTTCTCCCTAAAAATAATACCAGTTCTGAAGGATCTAGTGTGGAATTTTGGGGGACCCCCACTCCATTTTTGCTTTTGCATGGGGACCCTCTTGACAGCTATACCTCTCATCAAGCATAAGGTTCTGGTATGTATTTTTAGGGAGAACCTCATGTCTTTTATTTTATCTTATTTTATTTTTTGCATGGGGTCTCCCATTAACATTTATACTTGATCTTATGTAGGATAAGGATCTGGTAAAGATGAAGGAAATCTCCATTCAGAATTGAATTACAGGCAATTAAAAGTGCCTCATCATCAGTGTCACCTATCAGTGCTTCCCACCAGTGTCACCTATCAGTCCTTCCCACCAGTGCCACCTATCAGTGCTACCTATCAATGCCCATCAGTGCCACCTCTCAGTGCCCTTCAGTGCCACCTATTAGTGCAGCCTCATCAATACCTCTCCTTCAGTGCCCATCAGTGTCGCTTCATCAGTGCCTATCAGTGAAGAAGAAAAATACCGGTTTTCAAAATTTTATAAAAAACTATTAACAAATTGTATTTATTTTTTTCCTCAAAATTTTTGGTCTTTTTTTGTTTATTTAGCAAAAAATAAAAATCCCAGTGGTGATTAAATACCACCAAAAGAAAGCTCTATTTGTGTGAAAAAAATGATAAAAACTACGTTTAGGTACAGTGTTGCATGACCGTGCAATTATCATTTAAAGTGCGACAGCGCTGAAAGCTTAAAATTGACCTGGGCAGGAAGGGGTATAAGTGCCCAGTAAGCAAGTGGTTAAAGTACAAAAAATGTACAAAACGAATTCATTTTTTTTTTAATATATATTATTGTCATTTGTCAACCTATATTATAAAAAGAGCAGGGTTTTCACAGTTGATTTGCTTTTCTTCATTACCTCCCTTAAATTACTCTTCCCAGTTTAATAGCTGAATTGAATATATATGGAGAACTATCTAATTTTAACGTTAACCATCATAAATCAGAAGATTGTAAAGTCTAATTTTTAAAAATACCAAATATGTTATACTTACCTGCTCTGCGCACTAATATTGCACAGAACGGCCACGAACCTCCTCTTCTTGGGTCCCCGGCTGGTCCTCTAGGCTCCTCCTTTTCTCTGCAGGCCCCCCATAGGAAACAAAATATGGCAGTATATATGGTTGAGGTATGCAAAATAGGGCTATTGTCATGTTAACAGCTGCATGTTAACACTGTTAAATTTGGCTTGTTCATCTAGCCATAAAAAGGGTTCACGATAGAGTTCATGGAATCGGCTGCATTTCTGACCACATAATAGAAATGCATGCAGATTTTTAGAGAAGAAAAAGGAAAATAGCTATTTTAATGGAAACTCTTTAACAGAGAGGCACTCTCATTCTGAAGGCATATACTTAAAATGCTGCTTTAAGCCATCACCTGACATTATTCTGTAGTTAAGGAGAAAGAAAAAAAAAAAAAACATGCTGTTTGAAATTGGCACATCCAAGCCCATTACTGAATTACTGTCCTTGTTGGCAAGGTTACTGCAACAGGTGCCAGGTACGTTGTGCTGACATTTTCTACTTCTGTATAGTTGGTCTTTTTATATTGAGACTTCAGCTGCATCTAATCAGATCTGAAGTCTGAAAAAGATAAAAAGTCTCCAACATCTTTCATATCTAGTGGTCTGTAATAAGCATGGAGCAAAGGAACACGCTGGGTCTCCCAAACAAAAGCCAAGCTATTTGTGTAATGAGTCATGTCACTCACAAGACCACTGCCTTTTTTTTTTCTTCTTTTCCTCCATGCAGACCTCAAGATGATCAACCTATTTTTAGCTGCCTCCAGGCAAAAAAAATTCTCACTGTTGAATCCTTTGCTAGGCTAAAGCGTTCAAATTGTCCAGTAACCTTTGTGGTGTTGAAATGAGAATATGAAAGTGGGTCATTTAAAGATCGCTGTGTTGTCAAACCACTAAGCAGAATAAAGCATTGCAGGTAACCACGGTTCACTAAACTATTTAATAGCGGGTCGATGTATCAGTCCCGCCTTGAACCTGCTCTTACAGAGAGGTCTCTGAGCGGGCCTAAAACTTGACCTGCCATTTAATATTTTTCAGAAGAATGAACAGCAGTAATACTTTTACGGAATTTAATCTGGCGTGCAACCATCCTTTAAGGAAGCCTAAAGAGGAATTCTAGTTTACACCACCTAGCGCCAATAGTATCACCTTGAAATCTAAGTATTTCCAAAAGCTACAAAAAGTTCCAACAACCAAGAGATGGATCTGTCAGGTCAGACAATCTCATGATTGATGTCAGAGTTTTGCTACTAAACTCTGGGGAAGTCACAAAAAGCCATTTTGTTCTGTTTGAACTGTCTGTTCACTCCAGTATCTGAAAATACAATTATTGGAAAGGAAGCACAGAAACACTGAGCAAGGCATACAAATTGAAGATGTGAAAGATTTTGCACCATCAAAAAGCAACATAAAGTTAAAGTTTAGGCATGGCAATTTTTACATAGTCTAAAGCCTGATACACATGAATTGTTTTTTTTTTTTTTCATTCAACCCAGCGAGCTGAACACAAAAAGCCTGATAGCTCACGTCGGAGGTCCAATGTAAGTACAGCGCTCTCCCCTGCTTTGCTATTGTGTTCTGACAGGAGGACGCCCCCCCCCCGCTCAGCGCTCTCAGTCATTGGCTGAGAGCGCTGATTGGGAGCCGATCGGCAGATCTTTTTCGGTCATGCCTCTTAGGCTTCATGTACCAACCTCTCCTAAACGATTTAATTTGACAGCTAGAAACCGGTGTCTAAAAACGGCCATTTAGCCGCGTTTACATGCTGCATTTAGATGTGTTTAGCCACGTTTAGACGAGTTTGCATCTAGAAGTGTTTGAAAAAAAATAATTTTTTTTCCAAAACAGCCAAAAATGAAAAACGCCTGTAAACGAAATGTTTGGCGTTTGAAATGCCTCTAAACACAGCTTCTGAACGCATTTTTTTGGGTTCCAAAAAAAGCCTCTAAACGCAACTGCCTAGAAACGACTATAAATGAGCCTGTGTACATGTACTGATAAGATAACAGAGGAGAGTTCAGGAGCAGTTGAAAAAAATGCCCAACTGCCCCTAAACATCCGTTTACCAGCAGCAGTGTAAATGAGGCCTTAGATAGAAGCCAGCTCTGTCGGACCAGCTGCAAAACACATAGGCCAAATGTCGGCCGGTTTCTTTTGAACCGGCCGATGCCGTCCAACATTTGGCCCGTGTGTACTCGGCTTAAATATGTAGGTATTATAAAAATTCATTTGTGGTACAAAAATTTCCCAAGCTGTAAGCGCACTTAGGGGGTTATTTACGAAAGGCAAATCCACTTTACACTGCAAGTGCACTTGGAAATGCAGTCGCTCTAAATTTAAGGGGTAGATCTGAAATGAGGGGAAGCTCTGCTGATTTTATCATCCAATCATGTGCAAGCTAAAAGTGCAAGCTAAAATGCTGTTTTTTATTTTCCTTGCATGTCCCCCTCGGATCTACAGCGACTGCACTTCCAAGTGCACTTTCAGTGCAAAGTGGATTTTGCTTTAGTAAATAACCCCCATAGTGTGTATAGCAAACAGGACATATAAAAAACAGTTCTGCACTGTGAATATGGATGGAAGAACCATAAACGCATAAAACAATACAAGTATACGTGAGATATATACAGTATAATCACACTAATGTGCATGTAAACCCAGATGCAATGTAAACAAGTGGAAAAAAAATCAATACCACACATGGGGGGGGGGGGGGGGGGGGCAATTGTAGTCTTGCCTAGGGCAGCACAAAACCAAAATATACCACTGCCCAGGGGGTATGTCCATAGCATAGTATGTTGGTATTGTGTTGGTTATTATCTGGGGTGGTGTTAGAGAAGGTGATGTTTTATTTGTATTTGGTAGTTTGCCTGTTATTTTAATCTGTGTTATGTATTCTATGTTGTATTTTAATTGTATGGATGTTTTATTTGTAGTGTAGTTTTAATTTTGTTATTTGGTGTTAATAGCTGGTGTTGGTGATTTTGTTGTGTTTTTGCATCTTGTTCAGTCTATTGTTGTGATCTTGGGGTTGATTTACTAAAGGCAAATCCACTTTGCACTACAAGTGCACTTGGAAGTGCAGTCGCTGTAGATCTGAGGGGAAAAAAAAAAAATCAGAAATAAGGGGAAGCTCTGCTGATTTTATAATCCAATAATGTACAAGCAAAAATGTATGTCCTGGGCTTACAGACGAGGATTGGATTGGCAGCTCTTAGTCTGTGGGGGACAACATTAGGGACGAGGTGAGTATTGTAGCCAGATTTTTAAAAACTCCCAGGAAGTTTAATTTTTACATCCACTTAAGCTGATGATTAAATGCCATGAGAGAAATGTGACATCTGCCATTGCTGATCTCATTGCTATCATGCTAATGCTTTAGCTTAATTTCTTTCTAAACCGCTAACGTGGAAGAATTATAAATGTAATGAATGCTTTTGTTCTTTTATTTTAAAGAGTAACTCCACTTTTGTTGTAAAAAAAAATCAATGTACACTGCAAGGATTTTAATAAACTTTGTTGCAGAATCCTATCGGTTTCTCTTTAAAGAAAAAGCTGTTTGTTCTTCTATGTCTTTTGGATACTGATTCTGAATGGGGGAGACTTTTTCATTATTTTTCAGCTGATGCACTTGCAGTTTTCTAATGAGGAAAGCTGCAGGGTCTGCATCCCTTTAGACGTGATTAACCCTTGTGTGGGATGCCTAAAATCTGACTGAATTAGTGCAGACGTCTGGAAAAATCAGTCAGTCAATCACATGAGCAGTAAATTACATTTCTGGAGGCACTTCATACAAAAACTGTGTACAGAACAGCTCCAGGTTGCCATATTGGAACAAAGCTGGAACAAAGCCACCCACAGCTTTCAGCCCGCTCCCAGCCGCCGGAGGCAGCCGATTGGCCACCGGGCCTCCCGATCGAACGGGAGGCCCAGTAAGAGCGGCAGGAGGCGGCGGGAGGGGGGGATGTCCCCTCCCACTCCTCCGGTATAACAGCCGAGCGGCTTTTAGCCACATCGGTTGTTATACTCGGATAGCCGATCGTCGTCTCTAAACAATGGTACCGGGATGATGCCTGCAGCTGCAGGCATCATCCCGGTATAACCCCGGAAAGCCGAGTACGCACATCTGCGTACACTCAGCGGGAAGGGGATAAATAAGTTTCGCTGACAGCATTAATACTCCTAGTAATGATAATTCTAATTACTCTAATGTATTAATTAATGAATCCAGGAATAGGATTGAAAATGTGTCTAATGTCAACAGTAATTCTTCCTATTCAGCGGTTAATACTAATACTAGTAATACTTTTCCAGTGGAACTGAACATTAATAATTCTTTAGTTCCACAATCATGTCTAAAAGAAATTTTACCATTTGAAATCACCTTTCTGCTCAGGTTAAAGATAAAATATGGAAAGGGCAGTTTATTGACATCTTGTCTTTACTGCCCTCCACAAAAGAGTTTATTAACAGACATGACAAAAAAATCAGAGGAGGAAGAAAGGTGTAGACCTATGGCAAGGTCATTTCATAATTGGTTGCAGTCATTTACCATTTATGCCAGTGTGCTAGGAGAAAAACACCCGGAATACTGTAGCGGTCTTTTCCAACATCTTGAGCACATCCTTGAAGCATACAAAAGCTTTGGTGGATTAGGCTGGTACCAGTATGACAAGTCATTTAGACAAAAGTTATCCATTTATTCATTATTAAAATAATAATAATAAGGATATAGGTTTATGGTTTATAGCGCCTTAAAAACGAGTACACCCTAAACAACAGACCCCTGTCACAGTGTCCCCTTATAAAAGGGGTTACTGTTTTGCATTCAATGAGAACCAGTGCAAATGGGGGGAGGGGTCTTGCAAATACAAACATGAGTGCTCGCACTGCTCAGGCTCCCACCCCTTACTCAAATGTTTCAAAAGGAATACCAATATACATGGTCAAAGAGATAACCATTCAATAGGCTCGCACACCGGTAAACCTACCAAACATGCAGCAATGGATGGAAGTGTATCCAGACCAGGAGACAGCCAAGTTTTTAATTGAAGGTTTTCTTCAGCGGTTTTCCTTTGCCAGTTTTTAAGGGCACTGGATGCAAATTGGTTGATAATTTAAAGTCAGTATTACAATTTTCCCATATTGTTAAGGAGAAGCTAGATAAGGAAATTAGGGAGGGTACAATAGCAGGACCATTTAGTTCCCCCATTTAATTTTTTTTAGAATATCTCCTTTAGGAATTATCCCTAAGAAGGATCCCAACTCATTTTGCTTAATTCATCATTTATCCTTCCCGATAGGTTCATCATTAAATGATGAGATAAATGAGGAGCTAACATCCGTCTCATACTGTACATTTGAAGATGCCGTCTGTCATATCAGGAAATTTGGGAAAGCTGCACTACTCGCTAAAGCGGATATTAACCACTTCAATACCAGGCACTTAGACACCTTCCTCCCAAGGCCAATTTTCAGCTTTCAGCACTGTTGCAATTTGAATGACAATTGAGCGGTCATCCAACACTGTACCCAAACAAATTTTTTATAATTTTGTTCCCACAAATAGAGCATTCTTTTGGTGGTATTTGATCACCTCTGCGGTTTTTATTTTTTGCGCAACAAATAAAAAAAGACCGAAAATTTTGAAAAAAAAACAAGTTTTTCTTTGTTTCTGTTAAATTTTTTTGTAAATAAGTATGTTTTCTTCTTCAATGACGGGCACTGATATGGCTTCACTGACGGGCACCGATACGGCGGCACTGATTGGCACCAATGAGGTGGCACTGATTGGCACCAATGAGGTGGCACTGATGAGGTGGCACTGACGGGCACTGATGATGGGCACTGATAGGCGGCACTGATGGGCACTGATAGGTGGCACTGATGGGCACTGATAGGTAGCACTGGTATGTGGCACTGATGGGCACTCATAGGTGGCACCGATGGACACTCATAGGCGGCACTGATGGGCACTCGTAGGTGGCATTGATTGGTACTTATGGGTGGCACTGATGGGTACTTATGGGTGGCACTGATAGGTGGCACTGATGGGCACTGATAGGTGGGAACTGATGGGCACTGATGGGCAGAGATGGGCACTGACAGGTGGCACCGATGGGCACTGACAGGTGGCACTGATGACACTGATTGGTGGCACTGAGTAAACTGATTGGTGGCATTGCTGGGCAGACCTGAAACATGTTGGTGCCAATCAGTGCCCCCGCGGAGGCGCGCATCGCGGCGATCGGTGGAGCGGTGTGTCAGCCTGACACACCGCTCCACCGATCTTGGTAAAGAGCCTCCGGCAGAAGTGAGTGAGAAAAAGCCAATCAACGGCTCTTCCTATTGACATCGTGATCAGCCGTGATTGGACACGGCTAATCACGTGGTAAAGAGCCTCCGCCGGAGGCTCTTTACCAAGATCAGTGGAACGGTGTGTCAGGCTGACAAACGGCTCCACCGATCGCCGCGATGCTCGCCCCCAAGGGCACGCGGCGGCATGTTATCCTGCTGGACGTCATATGATGCCCAGTCAGGATAACTGAACCACCGCCCGGCCGTCATCTGCTATGGGCCGGGCGGGAAGTGGTTAAAGCAGCATTTAGATTGCTTCAGATTGGTCCATCTTCCCTTAATTCCCTTGGCATGGTATTCCAAGCCAAATTTTACTACGACATGTGCCTCCCCATGGGATGTTCTATATCATGTGCGTTTTTCGAAAAATTTGCATGATTCCTTCAATGGGTGGTTTCATTTGAATCTGGTCATGATGGTATATGCACTACCTTGATGACTTCCTAATTATCGGCCCTGCCCAATCTCCTATTTGTTTATTTATGCTGCAATTGCTTGGTATGATCACAAAACAATTTGGAGTCCTTCTTGCTGCTGAAAAGACAGTTTTGCTATACACATCCATTGAATTTCCAGGCATAACAATAGTAAGGCTGCAACTAACGATTATTTTAATAAGCGATTAGTTGGCCGATTATTGTTTCGATTAATCGATTAATTGGTTAATAATCTTAAAAAAAGTGTGATGTATAATTTAGTTAAAATGTAAAGTTAACAAAAAAGGCAATTTATTCTTAAATATCTCTATGCAGTGGTAAATATAAATAACCAACTATATGGTTAGGGAGCAAAATCTCCAATCCACTCTGAGAATAACAGACAGAAGAGATATACAGTGGGGGTTATGTACGAAAGGCAAATCCACTTTGCACTGAAAGTGCACTTGGAAGTGCAGTCGCTGTAAATCCGAGGGGGACATGCAAGGAAAATAAAAAATAGCATTTTAGCTTGCACATGATTGGATGATAAAATCAGCAGAGCTTCCCCTCATTTCAGATCTACCCCTCAGATTTACAGCGACTGCACTTCCAAGTGCACTTTCAAGTGCACTTGCAGTGCACTTGTAGTGCAAAGTGGATTTGCCTTTAGTAAATAACCCCCAGTATATACTATTAGAAGCTGGTAAATATCATCAGACTCAGAGAGCAAATTTTTTTATTTAAAGAAAAAAAAAAGCTAGACTGTTTTGCAGATTTTCAAACAGAACTGTAATATATTATATGTTGGCCATACAAAAACAATGTCTTCCTTCAAAAAAAATGTAATTTTAAGAACGTTTGTTTTCGATCACAGTGACGGGAAAATTTAGAAATAGAAAACTTCTTGGTCACCCACTCCTCTAAATCATCAGAAAATCGGACCTCTGCTTCCACTCATATGCTGATGATACCCAACTCTACTTTCGCATCACCGGAGAAAAAGACCATCATCAGCGACTAGAAAAATGCCTCACTTTTATAGACGACTGGATGACCACTAGCTCTCTCAAACTCAATGGATCAAAAACAGAGCTTCTTCTCCTACACGCAAGCCAAAATTCCAAAACTAAGACCCCATGGACACCGCCCACCATCTTTGGACAGACCATCTCTCCAAGCACCAAAGCCAAGAGTCTTGGAGTCATTTTTGACTCAGAAATGTCAATGGATGCACAAATAGGATCAGTAGTCAGCGGATCTCACCATCTCCTCCGCCTGCTACGTAGACTCATCCCATTCGTCCCAGAAGAGGACAAAGCAGCAGTAGTTGGAACAATCATCATTTCCAGGCTCGATTATGCAAACTCCCTCTACATAGGACTACCCCAATATCAGCTTGCATGCTTACAACTCATCCAAAACATGGCGGCAAGACTGTTAACAGGAAAAAACCCTGGGAATCCATCTCCCCTTCCCTGAGGTGCCTACATTGGCTAACCGTAAAGAATCAAATCACTTTCAAAACCCTCTGCCTCACCCACAAATGTATACAAGGAAACGCTCCTCAATACCAATGCGAAAAAATAAAACGCTACACACCCAATCGCAGTTTTCGATCCTCTAACCAAAACCTCCTCCTTATTCCAAAACCCCGCTACAAAACAAAGGGAGAACGAATATTTGCAGTCCAAGGACCACGGCTATGGAACGCTCTACCTACTCACATTCGCATGGAAGAAAACAATCAGGCCTTCAGAAAGAAACTCAAGACCTACCTCTTCTAAGAAGCTGGACAACACAGGACGGATCTAGCGCCTTGAGGCGATTCAGTTCGCATTTGCAGCACTATACAAATCATTCATTCATTCAGGAATTTTTGACCATGTATGTGGTTTTCATTAAGAAATTACATTCATTTTAAAAACAGAATGTTAAAAGCAAGTGAAATTTTCAAACAACATTCTTTCATTCAGCGAATGTACAAAATTTTTTCGTATGAATATGTTAGTCTTAAAATTGATCCGTGTGGCCAGCATAAGGCTTGGTACACACCTATGCAGTTTGTTTTTGATCTGTTTCTGCAGTGCTTTAAGCTGTGAGTTTTGATTTTTGGAAAAGTGATTTTACTGTGATTTGCATTTTTTTCATGCTTTTTTTTGGCCAAATTGTTGTTGGGCAGTTAAAAAAACACAAAAAACACACTACATGCTTTTCTGCAGCTTCTCCATCAAAGTATATTGAATCAAAAAAGCACCGTTTTGCTTGGAAAAAAGTCCTTGACCCTTTCCAAATATGCAGCGGCTAAAAAAAAAAAGCATAGATGAGAACGTGTCCCATAGGAAACCATGTTAAATGAACTGTAGGGTGTTTCTGCAAAAAACACATAGGTGAGAACCTGGCCTAAGATGTTTAGTAAAATAATGGGGTTAAAAACACTAAAATGAACCCTATATAGCACAAAAAGAGCAAATCACTACTGTAAGGGTTATCTTTTTTTACTGTGGAACAGTGAAAGTAATATTTACAGTAGCGATTATTTGCTGTTTTTGTACTATAAAGAGATAATTTTAGTTTTTTTAACCCCATTATGTTACTGGCTGATTAATCGATTATGAAAATAGTAATCGATTAATTTCATAATCGATTAGTTGTCGATTAATCAATTAGTTGTTTCGGCCCTAAAGTATAGACAGGAAATTATTCGAATTTCAGCTACCATTGAATAAAGTTAATGAGATTATAGCTACGATTTCTTGAATGATAAGGTGAAAACATTTTTTATTAAAAGAGCTTCAATCTTTATTAGGACGACTAGCATTTGCAACCAGAGTTATGCAGGTGGGCAGGATATTCTCACGAAGGCTATATATATCCATGGCAGGGCTTAAATCCCCATTTTCACACATTAGGGTAACAACAGATTTTAAAGAGGACCTCATGGTATGGATGAAATTTTTTGACTTATATAAAGGGCATTCATTTTTTTTAAACAGAGTTTGTATTCTCATGAGATATGGAATTATACACGGATGCAGCTGGCTCTTTCGGTTTTGCTATAATATGGGGCAGTCACTGGTGCTGTAGTGAGTGGCCAGAAAGATGGATACAAATGAAAGCCACTAGGAGCATAGTTCTACTCGATATACTCCTATTAGTATTAGCATTAGAAATATGGGGTGAAAAATTGGCCAATAATGGGAAATTAATTAACTCCGATAATAAAGGAGTAATCTATGCAGTAAATTGTCTACCAACAAAATCCCTTCTGGTAGTAAAATTATTGGGTATCTAGTATTTTTATGTTTACGCTTTAATATCTGGGTAAAAGCAAGGCACATTCCAGGTAAAGAAAATCAGATTGCGGATGCATTATCTCGGTTGCAGATACACAAATTCCGTCAGCTACTGCCAAATGCGGACAAGGAAGGACAGGCATGTCCCAAACAACTATGATTTAAAAATTTTGATGAAGTCAATTAAGAATTCCGTGGCTAATAGCACATGGGACGAATACACGGCCGCATGGCAATGGTGGAATAAATTCACTAGGGAATTTGGGCTGCAGTTTGATTCTCCTTCAGAGACAAGCATTCAAATATTTTTATGTACCCTAATGCAGGCAGAACTATTCTCTAGCCAGGTTGCTAAGATACTAACAGGAGTGTCTTTTTTCTTTAAATTGCAAGGCTTCCCTCAGTGTACATCCTTCTTTTCTATAAAACAAGCCCTTATAGGTTACAAAAAGAAGCATTCTTTCCCAGATACTAGAAGGCCCATTTCTATCTCATTGCTAAAAGAATTTTGTAGAGTTACAAAAATGGTATGCGTCTCTGGATTTGAGTCGATATTATTTAAAACTGCTTTTGTATTAGCATTTTTTGGTGCTATTAGAATATCTGAACTGTTAACCAAAATCAAAAAGTCTGTGTCTGGCCTGTTGATCCATCACATGATGGTTCACAGGGCAGGACTTAATATATTTATCGCAAATTCCAAAACAGACAAAACAGGTAAAGGTGTATGGATTACTCTTTATAGTTGCGGAGACGTTGAAATTTATCAATTAAGAACAGTAAACGAGTATCTAGCAATTAGATCATCCGGTGAAGGGAATTTTTTGGTTCATTTGGATGGGTCATCCCTTACAGGATATCAATTCAATATGGTTCTCAAAAAATGCATGTTGAAGTTAGGGTTACAAGCACTTCATTTCACCTCCCACTCATTTAGAATTGGTGCAGCAATGGAAGCTGCGAAAATGGGCCTTGAGGATGCAATAATTAAAAAATTAGGCAGATGGGAATCACAGCGATTTAACATTTATGTCAGACCTGATCTCTCTCTTTGATTTTTTTAGAGGTGATAGAAGAATGATTTGGATCCTGGCCCACTCCTTTATCTTTTGGGCTAACAAAAGATCCAGGATGCGTTGCTTTACACCTAATCTGTCAATGGATCCTGAGAAATTTCAAGTGTTATGGAGAGGAATTTGTGGTCTAAAATGGTTAAATTTGTCTTTTTATCTCTCTAGGTTATTGGAATTGTGGCCAGTCCCAGATATTATAATTGTCCACGGGGGGGGGGGAACGATGTGGGTAGAGCTAAAACCCTAGATCTGATGTTTGCAATGAAGCGTGATTTACATACATTTAAATTGTCTTCCCCAAATACCACTATAATCTTTTCTGAAATAGTTCCAAGGCTCTTATGGCTACAAGACGTTCAATTTAAAAATTTGGAAAAGATCAGGCGTCATGTAAATAGATCCATGGAAAAATTCATGACGCTTATCAGCGGTTTTTCCTATAGGCATAGGGATTTAGAGGGAGGTTTTGAAGGTTTATATAGGGCAGATGGAGTTCATCTGTCCGATATAGGTTTAGACATATTCAATGTTGGATTGCAGAATAGCATTAAATTGGCCGTGGTTGTGGGGTAAGCCGGCCTTGATATTTCAAGCCCGGCATGTGGGGACTTGTTTTATTGATATGCGGTATTGCTTGAGTCCTGAAGACTGAGCTGTTTATATGTATTATTTACAAGTGAGAATTGTATGTATTAATAAAATGATTGAATTGATTTATTTTATTTACAGTTTACACCAATAAACGTGCCGTGGCCAGTTTTACACCAAGTTACGTCGTTAAGTGTCTTTATTCATTAGAAGGTAAAATTTGGTATTAAAGGAGGGATAGGTGCTGCCTACATTTCCATTTAGAGTTACCCTTAAAAAGCCTAAGTTTAGTTTACGTAAAAAAAAAAAAAAAAAAAAACACCCCTCCCATTATTGTAATCTTTTGGTGGGACAGGCGATTATTAGAACTGAGGAGCTGTCACTGGCACCCCTCAAGAGTGCCCGACTATGCCTACCCTTTCCACCCACTCCCTCCATTCATAGAAGCCTACAGCTTCTATGAATGAAAAAGATCTGTGAATGGAGGGGACAGACTTTTCAATCATTCACCCATCCTCCATTCACAGATCAGGCTTCATTCATAGAAACTGTAGTACGGGCCTCTATGAACGGAGAAGGGATGTGGAAAAGGTGGGCATAGTCAGGCACTTTTGATGAGTGCCTGTCACAACTCCCTCAGCTCTGTTAACCCCTGATGAATCAACCGTAGTGGAGAGGAGGGCATCAGAGGAGGAAGATTAATGCTAAACCAGGACATAGGACAATGTAAGTAATATCAATTGTGCAGATTTTTTTTTTTTTTTTTTTTTAAAGTAAATTTAGAATTCTACTTTTCTGTACACTTGTACTGTCAGTGAATTAGAATGATTGGAAATAGATACAGCCAGTCAAATAGCATATTCAGAAAGTGGAGAGCAAAGGCCATCTGCAAGCTCTCCCGTGAGAAGTTTAATGTAAGCAGTAAAGGTAACCAGAAACAAATTCACACCAAAAGGAACTGTAACCGAGGACAACCAACAGGGGTTTGTAAGGACACTTTGGCAATCAGACAGTCCCTACAGCACTTCTTGAGAACTCAGTATGAATACAAGAGAGAGTCAATCAGAATGACTGCATCAAATTAACTCACTGTTTAATGGTTCCCTGGGGTCTAGTTTAAGAGCCACAGTATTACAGAGGTATACTGCTACAGGGAACTACAGCAGTAAAGAACCTTAATAAGGGTGGATGTGTAGCATCCGAATGTATTAATAACAGATAACACAAGTGTCATTAAGGTACTATTCAACTAGCTTATTGCATTTTAAAAATAAAATCTCTTTTACGCTGTATTTAAAAAAAAAAGCACGGGCACCTTTTGCCATAAGTAATTGTGTCACTCAAATGGTAATAATGTGCCTTAATACATGGCAACCAATCAGACAGCAGTTCTCAGCAGCCTACAGTGGTCTTTATGCAGATTTTTATACATTACCCCAATTGATAGGTGCGATAGGTTATTAACACATCTCTTTAGGGAAGCCTATCTCACCCCTGCCAATAACTACTTCTTTTTCAATCAGCTCATCCCGCTCAGTTATCACCTGTTGTATCACTTGCCTCTCCTTTTAGATTGTAAGCTCTCACAGACAGGACCCTTCTTTTGTATTGAACTGTACTGTAACTGTATTGCCTCCCTTTACTATGCATCTCACTTACATAAAATGTTCCTAAGCAAATACACAGTAATTAAAAACTACAGAAACAGCAAATAAACTGGATATATAAATGTGTATCTAGGCACCTTCCAGTAAAAGCAATCACAAACGATATTGTGTGCGATGCCACTGGGGTCACTCGACAAATGTAATGGTCAACAGGAGCTCAATATAATTTGTTCTTTTGCTAACCACAAAATACAAATACTGCATGCCTAGCAGTTATTGCAGGGTATTTTTTTCAGCCCTGCACACTGATATTGCTGTCATTCATAAATGGACCTAATGAATAAATACAGTACAGTATCTCACAAAAGTGGTTACATCCCTCACATTTTTGTAAATATTTTATTATATCTTTTCATGTGACAACACTGAAGAAAGGACACTTTGCTACAATGTAAAGTAGTGAGTGTACAGCTTGTATAACAGTGTAAATTTGCTGTCCCCTCAAAATAACTCAACACACAGCCATTAATGTCGAAACCGCTGGCAACAAAAGTGAGTACACCCCTAAGTGAAAATGTCCAAATTGGGCCCAATTAACCATTTTCCCTCCCTGGTGTCATGTGACTCTTTAGTGTTACAGGGTCCCAGGTGTGAATGGGGAGCAGTGATGTTAAATTTGGTGTTATAGCTCTCACTCTTTCATACTGGTCACTGGAAGTTCAACATGACACCTCATGGCAAAGAACTCTCTGAGGATCTGAAAAAAAAAATTGCTGCTCTATATAAATATTGGCCTAGGCTATAAGAAGATTGCCAAGACCCTGAAACTGAGTTGCAGCACAGTGGCCAAGGCCATACAGCGGTTTAACAGGACAGGTTCCACTCAGAACAGGCCTCGCTATGGTTGACCAAAGAAGTTGAGTGCACGTGCTCAGTGTCATATCCAGAGGTTGTCTTTGGGAAATAGACGTATGAGTGCTGCCAGCATTGCTGCAGAGGTTGAAGGGGTGGGGGGTCAGCCTGTCAGTGCTCAGACCATATGCTGCAGACTGCATCAAATTTGTCTGCATGGCTGTCATCCTAGAAGGAAGCCTCTTCTAAAGATGATGCACAAGAAAGCCACAAAAGGTTTGCTGAAGACAAGCAGACTAAGTACATGGATTACTGGAACCATGTCCTGTGGTCTCATGAAACCCACATAAACTTATTTGGTTCAGATGGTGTCAAGCGTGTGCGGCGGCAACCAGGTGAGAAGTACAAAGACAAGTGTGTCTTGCCCACAGTCAAGCATGGTAGTGGGAGTGTCATGGTCTGGGGCTGCATACGTGCTGCCGGCACTGGGGAGCTACAGTTCATTGAGAGAACCATGAATGCCAACATGTACTGTCACATACTGATGTAGAGCATAATCCCCTCTCTTCGGAGACTGGGCCATAGGGCAGTATTCCAACATGATAACAACCCCAAACACACCTCCAAGATGACCACTGCCTTGCTAAAGAAGCTGCAGTTAAAGGTGATGGACTGGCCAAGCATGTCTCCAAACCTAAACCCTATTGAGCATCTGTGGGGCATCCTCATATGGAAGGCGGAGGAGTGCAAGGTCTCTAACATCCACCAGCTCCATGATGTTGTCATGGAGGAGTGGAAGAGGACTACAGTAGCAACCTGTTAAGCTCTGGTGAACTCCATGCCCAAGAGGGTTAAGGCAGTGCTGGAAAATAATGGCGGCCACACAAAATATTGACACTTTTTGAAACTTGCCCAATTTGGACATTTTCACTTAGGGTGTACTCACTTTTGTTGCCAGTGGTTTTGACATTAATGGCTGCATGTTGAGTTTTTTTGAGCGGACAGGAAATTGACACTGTTATACAAGCTGTACACTCACTACTTTACATTGTAGAAAAGTGTCATTTCTTCAGCGTTGTCACATGAAAAGATATAATAAAATATTTACAAAAATGTGAGGGGTGTACTCACTTTTGTGAGATACTGTATGTCTAAAAAACGGATATAGGGATATTCAGTGAAACAGTGCAAGCGACAAAAAAGATAACAATGACCTATAATAATTTAAAATTACCATGGTTGTCAAAAAAAGACCTTTTATTGTTTGATTAGGATTATTATATTTTCATGCCACCAATTCTGTTTTCACTGCTTCACTGAATTACATGCAAAAAAAAAGAAGTTCACAGTACAGTATTCTGAAGCAATCAATTCATCTTTAAACCACTTCAGCTCTCATGCCTTTATGACATGCCTTTATGACTCTGGTTCATAACCCTTATGAACCAGAGTAATTTTTACATATCACTATGGGCCTGTTTATTTAGTGGTGGTGGGGGCTAGGTTTTTTTTTTTTGTTAGCCATACTGTTATTTACGTAATTAATTTATATTTCTATGCAATCCATAAAAAATAATTGTTTTTGTTTTGTTTTGCAGTAAATAAAAGCATACATTTAATTTTATTCCATTTTTTCCATTACAAATTGCACTAAAATGTGGATTCTCATCAAAAAGGGAAAACTTTTTGTAAAGGGAAAAGTTTTTTTATTTTGTGCATTTTCATGTTGTGCTTCACTAAGAAAAGGCAACAAGCTAATAAAAATGTATTTTGACAGCTAGGAACTGCCAGTAGCAGTAGTAGGTGAAACAGCAGCCAGGGGAGAGGATCTGGACATAAGAGGCGTGTCCTAAAAACTTTGTTGATGTTTTCTTTCAAAATCCTCAAGTGGTTAATGGTGTGACATCTGGACCCTGACTGGTTGCTTTGGGTTACGGCACTTTGCATCGCTTATCCATTCACTGAAATTAGAAGTGTTACAATGGACAACACTTTAAAGTACATCTAAAGTCAGAACTGTTTTTTTATTTTTGCCTTTTTTTAAAGTTTTGCATAGCATTGGAAATAGCCTTGTCATGTTGTTGTCATCTGTGTACAATATTATGTGTTACTTATTATCAGGCCTGGACTGGGACAAAAAATAGGCCCGGGCATTCTAAGCTGAGCAGCCCATTTAAAAAAAAAACTAATTACAAATAATGGTAACCAATAATAATGGCATTACAAATAATGGCAAATCTAATACATGAGATGACCAGAGACCGCAAATCTAATACAGGAGATGACCAGAGACTGCGGATCTAATACATGAGATGACCAGAGACTGAGGATCTAGTACATGAGATGACCAGAGACTGAGGATCTAATACATGAGATGACCAGAGACTGCGAATCTAATACATGAGATGACCAGGGACTGCGGATCTAGTACAGGAGATGACCAGAGACTGCGGATCTAGTACATGAGATGACCAGAGACTGCGGATCTAATACAGGAGATGACCAGAGACTGTGGATCTAATACAGGAGATGACCAGAGACTGTGGATCTAATACATGAGATGACCAGAGACTGCGGATCTAGTACAGGAGATGACCAGAGACTGAGGATCTAGTACATGAGATGACCAGAGACTGCGGATCTAATACATGAGATGACCAGAGACTGCAGATCTAGTACATGAGATGACCAGAGACTGCGGATCTAATACATGAGATGACCATAGACTACGGATCTAATACAGGAGATGACCAGAGACTGCGGATCTAATACAGGAGATGACCAGAGACTGTGGATCTAATACAGGAGATGACCAGAGACTGCGGATCTAGTGCAGGAGATGACCAGAGACCAGAGTACAGGAGATGATAAACTAAGTAACCCTTTTAAATTTTTTTTTAAATATATACCCAAATGGGTGTCAGGAAGTTGGACTGCATTGCCGGTTTGAAATCTGAACTTGCACGATTTTAAACCGGCAATGCAGTCCGACTTTGGGGGGTGATTTGACAGACATCTATGCGGGTTCATGCACAGATATCTATTCAAATGGCCTCCGAAGTCGGCAAAAGTGGTACAGGAACTACTTTTGGGAATCGGTGCGGCGTCGCACTGATTCAGACGGTACTATTGCCGGAAATACCCGCCGATATGGCATGCGATTTGACATTTCAAATCGCATGCCATATCGGCCCAATGTGAACGTGGGCTCAATGCAGGAGACCTTTTGGGCACAAGAACTGTTCCTCTCTTACACAAGGTTTGACTGATGCCAGGCCCATCACTTTGACCCCTTTCACACTGAGGTGCTTTTCAGGCATTTTAGGGCTAAAAATAGTGCCTGAAAAGTGCCTCTCAAGCCTCCCCAGTGTGAAAGCCCGAGGGCTTTCACACTGGGGGCAGTGCGCTTGCAGGACGCTACCGCCCGCAAAGTGGCGCTGCAGCACCTGTAAAGTGCGGCTAAAACGAGCGGTGCTTTAACGCTACCACGGGGCAGTCTAGGTGTGAAAGGGGTCCTTTGTTTAGCATCACTCAAATTGTGTAAGACCCCTTTCATACTGAGGCGCTTTACAGGTGTTTTTGCACTACAAAAAGCACTTGTAAACTGCCTCTTCTGTGCTTTCATGCTGCAGCGGTACGCTTGCAGGACGGGAAAAAAGGTCCTGCGAACAGCATCTTTGGGGCGGTGCGGGAGTAGTGTATACACCGCTCCTCCACCTCCCCTGCCCATTAAAATGAATGGGTACCGCTTTCAAAGCGACTTAAAAGCGCTTTGAAAGCAACGCTAAGCGGGTGCTTTTAACCCCTTCTGGGGGGTTAAAAGCACCTGCTAGCAGCGCCAAAGCGCCGCTATAACAGCAGTAAACGCCCGTACCGCCCCAGTGTGAAAGGGGTCTCTAAGAGAGACTGACCACTTTTATCTTTTATTAAGATCAGTTTAAAACATTGGCAGTGCAAGGCATGAAAAAAAAAACATTATCAATTAAGGTACAAAAAAACCACACTGGCAGGCATGATAAAAAAAAGACATTATTGGCCAAGATACAAAAAAAAAAACAAAAAAAAACATATTGGCAGGCTGGCATAGTGTCTGTCACTTACCTTACCTTTCTAGCAGTACCAGGTCCTTTTACGACACACCAGGCAGAGGAGGTCTCATATAGCTCCTCCCCCTTCACGGTCACATGACCTGTCCTATCTCTTCATTTCCTCCTAAGCTCAATAGAAGGCTGGCTGGACGGCCGCGGAGGTGGCCGTGGAGCAGGCTGTGGTGAGCGGCGCTGGCACAAGGAGCAGCCCAGCCCGCTGCCTTGATAGTGGGGACACGGCCGGGACTCTGCCAGAAAGAAATGAGGGCGTCTCCGCGGAGTTGGCCGCGGATTCGGCCGCGGAGCTTGTCACAAGTTGTGGCAGAGAGGAATGAGCAGGGCCGGCCAAGCAGCTGCAGAGTGGGGAGACGTGACATGCGGCCCGGTGGCCCCCAGCCCACCGGGCATATGCCGGTATGCCTTATGGCCAGTCCAGGCCTGCTTATTATACTAATACAGGATTTATATAGAACCAATAGTTTGTGCAGCACTTTGCAATATAGAGACAGTACAATTACAGTACAGTTCAATACAAGAGGAAGGGAGCTGCTTGTATGATCTTACAATCAATAAGAGGGATTGCCTTTAGTTTCCTGCCCTATAGACACAACAGGAAGTGAGCAGAGGTCTCTCCAAAGTGATGAAGTTCTCTCTTAGGCAGCTGTCACCGAAACAAATGTTACCAGTGACAGTAATGGTGAACCTATGGCACACGTGCCACAGCTGGCACACCAAGCCCTCTCTGTGGGCATGCAGCACCCTGCCAGGATAAGGAGGGAATCCCCCAGCCAGGCAGTCACTTGTGTAACATTTAAGGGGGTGTAAATGTATTTCTCCACCGTCCCGAGGGTCTGTGCTGCAGCTTATTGCCTCCCGCTGAATCTTACACCTCCAGTGAGGCATTCGGGCATTCCTCTCTACTGCACCCTATTCCAGTTCCCCCTGCCCCAGGACTACTTTGGTACAGCCTGTCCCTCTAACAAATGCACTGCGTTCTGACAGCGGAGGGGCGGTGCTTGGAGCAGATCATGGCCATGGGAGAGGTGCAGTGACTGCTAGCTGACCTCTCGGCAACTGGGACACCAAGAAGCAGCTGGATGGACGGGGACTCCTGCAATACTGCCTACCCAGTGCGGGGAAGAGCCCTGATGTGATGGACGATGAGGCCATGGAGAGGTAAGGAGGAGGATGGATCCTCTGATCTACACTGCACTGTGTGCGGGGGGATGGGGGGGGTGTGAGTAGTGCAGGAAGTATGTGTCAAGTAGGACAGTATATGTGTCAGGTAAGTCGTGTATGTGTCAGGTAGGTCAGTATATGTTGCACAGTGCATTCTGAGCAAAACGCATTCCTGATCCATGCATTCTGAGCAAAACGCATTCCTACACCCTGTATTCTCAGCATAACGTATTCCTGATCCCTGTATCCAATTCACATGACAGGAGAGTGTGACCGGCTCTCAATGGAGATGGTTCACATATTTCTGGGGCGGGCACAGAGCGCACTGCAGAAGGGTCCTATGCATCTTTGGATCTGTTTCAGGTCCGAATTCAGGCAAAAATTTGGACCTAATTCAGACCTGAAACAGTAACCAGGGATGCACCGGACCCCCTGCTGCAAGCCGCGCCCCAGATAGTGTGAACCCAGCCGAAATCTCCTGAATGGGTATAATACAAAATCAACAGCAGTTATAACCATTTACCACTCTATCCAAAATGATAACTTTTCTTTTTTTTTAGTTTTGGATAAAGTGGTATAGGATTAGAACATCTGGTCTGTGCCCCCATTGGGGAGATTCGCCCTCTCTATTTGGTCTGTTTACTATTGTCATCAAAAGTGAATGTGAAAAAGCCCAAATCCAATGGAGATACTAATTCTGGTGTTGACCGAGTACCTTCACTTTGAAGGGATTTCCTCCAACTTCCTGTTTTAGCTATGGGACAGGAAGTCAAGGGGTATCTTCCAAATGGGACACAGATGGCAAAAAAACAAACAAAAAAAAACTGATGGGGATTATAACCCTCCCATAAAGCACAGGAGCTGTTCTGTAACACTAAGGGATTAGCTATACCAAATATTTTTAATGCTTTCATTGCCCATCATTTCCTAAGACTCACATTTATTTATTACCAGCACCACACCGATTATAATAAAATGCATCCAGCAGCTTAATAAATCTTTCATAGTGTACATAAGAGCCGCCATGATAATTAATATATTAAACATTCATGTAATTGTACAAATACATTGACAGCAGTTCCACCATGCATTATCTAACAATTTACCTAGCCAAGATCATTTTAGCAGTTCATAATATCTGTCCTAAAGAAATTCCAACTACATTTCATGAAGACCCATGTAATATATGGCTGATACATGATAACTGAAATGTTCCTCATGCACCAAACACAAATATGTCAAACATTGGAAGATTAATGTTCAAGCGTTACATTTTAGCCTGCACAATGTAATGCAGTTATGGCACAGACCCGCAGAGGGAGCTGGAGGAAATGGTTAGTCCGTCAATGCTGCAGAAAGTCTGTTCTTTATGTAATTAACTGAACATAGGCAAGAAAAGGAGTGCAGACTTACACAGAAACTTTGTTGAGAAATTACTTACTAGACTTAAAATATGACTTTGCTGTTTGTACTTTTTGCAAGTAAGGCTCTGCTCAGTTGTCTCCTCTATATTATTTACAATTTAGTAAAAAAAAAAAAAAAAAAGTTTTAGCTGGAAATCCCTATAGGAATAACAACAAAATATAGAAGTGTGACTTTATAAGTGCCAAAAAAAACCTCCTCTTATTAATATTGCTACGCATATAAAGATAAAACGTTTTTTTTGCAAATCTGATAAAAAAGACATACTATGGGGTAATAACCCTTAAAAACCTGAATATACCCACACATTTAGTTCAGACCAAGAAAACAACCCTGAAGGTAAAGTCCCCCCCACCCACCCCCACCATATGTCTAGCATGCACATACATAATCATAGCACAACTAACAAGCTGCAGTACATATTGTATATATCACGTATCAAAGCAGGATGGAACTCAGCCCAATGTGTTTCCCCTATGATGGCTTCTTCAGAGGTTCAGGGGGTATAATGTTTGAACAAAAATAGTGTGAGGGGAGAAGAAATCAGCAATATCAGGCGAGATGCATGTTATACCTCCTCTGACCTGGTCAGAGATGCTGGAAGGTGTGGAGATATGGAAGATGGTTCAAGTCAAGGAGGCTCCAGGCCCCACCCCCAAGCCATGACAACAACCCCGGGAGCAAGAAATGAATCCCGAAGGACCGTTGAATAATTGAGTTAGAGCCATAAAAAAATGGTAATACCACTCCTCGGTGGTTCTTCAGGACACAGCAAATCCCCCAGTAGATAACTAGAATCCCAGAACGAAATCTGTAGCTGAAAAAGACAGTCACCGAAAGGTTCCCACAATACCATGGGGGTCAGAAATGCATCTATCCATGTAGCTTGCCTGGGTATATTTTTTTACAAATGAGACTCTTCTTCACTGTCAACTCTACTCTCTATACTGGATCCGGTTTACAGGTTCCTCTAATTTGTATACTGTTTTCAAATGAGGCTCTCCCTGATTGGGTTCACCAATTTGTATACTGTCTCTAAATAAGAGTCTGCTTTATTGGGTTCTCCATTTTACAAACCTTGTCTAAATGAGGCTCTGCTTTATTGGGTTTTCTAACTTGCATACTGTCTCTAAATGAAACTCTACTTTATTACATTCTCTAATTTGTATACTGCCTCTAAAGAAGGCTCTACTTTTACGGGTTTTCTAGTTTGTATACTTTCTTCAAAGAAGGCTCTCATTTATTATATGCTCTGCTTTCTATACTATGAATAAGGCTGACCATACACTGTGCATATTTTAGCCAAAAATTGATCAGTGGGTGGCCCTACCACTCCATTTTTGTCAAAGGAGCCTGCTGGAAGATTTTCAGCCAAACAGCAGCTGCATTCAATCAGATGCAGTCTCTGTATGTGTTTTTTGAGAGCTGGTGGGGCTAGCTCTCAAAATACAATAACCACAATGGGAGATTTATTCATATGTAATATATAGCACGGCTGGAGGAACCCGAGTACTTTTTTTTTTGTTCAGCCTAAAGGCTGAACAAAGAAAAAACTATCAGTGTATGGCCAGCTTAAGGCTCTGCCTTATTGTTGCCTTAAATTCCTATATTGTCTTCAAATGATGCTCTGGTTTTACGGTTTTCTGAAATGTCTATATTGTCACCTAATGAGACTCTGCTTGATATGCCTTCAAATTTCTATATTGTTTCCAAAGCAGGCTCTGTTATACTGCATCCTGTAGTTTGCATCTCAAGGCTCTCGATCCACTCGCATTACCTTATACTGCGCTATAGGTGTGGGGAGGAGGATGAGGTGGTGGTGCACTGCTGAATCTGGGCTCCTGGAAGAGGCTGTTGCTGCCGCCAGGGCCGAACAGGAGCCGGGTCCTAAGACCCGATTGGCCGAGAGTTCTAAGACTCAGGACCCACTTCCTGATTGGCTGGGAGAGAAGCAGGCAGACATTAGTGAATACTAATTCGCTAATGTCACACAAGTGGGTGGGCTCGGGGCGCAGTGCTCTTTGCCCCAAGCCCACCCTTTTTGAAGCCAATTAGAGCCTCCGAATCTAATCACGTGCTTCAAAAAAAAAAAAAACCCCACATTGAAATCCATGCATCCAGAGCCAATGGACAGGCCGCCACTGGTTTACATACTATTTCCAAATGAAGCTCAGCTTTGTCGTTTTCTTGAATTCTTATAGGGTGCACTCACGCTGGGCACTGTTGAACTGAACTGAGTTTGATTGTCCTTCCTCCCCACTAGGCTATAAGCACATGTTCCTGGACACACTTGCATCATCACCTCTACCAACCAGATCACAGTGATCCCGGCTTCTATGCTCAGTCATCTATATGAAGTTCTGTGTTCAGATATGGTTGCTCTCACATTGAAGCAAACTGTACCGGAATACAAATGAACCATATCCAGGACCACTTCTTTAACGTCATTCTCGGGCATGTTTAGAGCACTCACACTAAACAACAGGACCAGGGGAGTGAACTGTACACAGGCTTTGTTAAAGCTGCCAGTGTGCATGCACATATAGTGCATATATTGTCTCTTAATGAGTCTCCGCTTTATTGTTTCCTTTTGATTGAACAGTTTTCAATCATACTTTATTCAACGGATTGCATAACTTTTAGGTACAGCTCAGCTACTCCCTGTCGAAACAGTAACTAAAGATATATTTTGTTACACCTTGTAGCAGTTGTGCACTAGTAAATTTCTAATGCATACTACATGGAGGGAAGCCAATGTTTCATGCTCATAGTAACCAATAATTATTTTGTTCAAATTTACCAGCCTGCACTAGATACAAAACACATGGCAGATGACTGCTTGCTAACTTGTTGGGTAACAGAGAAACATTTCTTCCAGTTGATTTGAACGAGCCGCAGTGTGTCCAAGTACCCGCATCTTGCATTAGCAGTATGTCATGCCTGGCCACATTATCGTGGGGCATCTGAGTTAGTCAATATGGGCATCAGGCTACTTGCCCTTTAAATAATCTATTCAGACATTTGCAATCCTTTTCTGTACAAAAAATCTTTTGCCAAGTACTTTTTCAGGATGTGAAGAAAGTCCAATACAAGAGAATTTGAAATGTAATGTGACACTGTCTCCTAAGTAATGGGAAGGGCTATGGATGAGCCACGAACTGGAAATGATGGATGCTGCTCACTTGAACTGTAATTAAATCTCCTTTCACAAAGAAGGACGACAATCTGTGTTCAGATGAAAAAAATGCTGTATCATGGAAATAGAAAAGGCTGATTGAAAGAATGACGGGAGGGGGTGTAAAAGAGTTTCATGGCCAGCAGGACTTGTCTATGAGTTCTATGCAGAACCAACTGTTTCTATTAAAAAGGTGACTTCAAGAACAAACATTGTTCTTCTCTCATAGTAGTTTTATATATATCTAAATATATAGATATATATATATAGATATATATCTATATATATAATATATAGATATATATCTATATATATAATGTGTATTTATATCAACATTGGGTTACCCTTTTTTCAGCACTGTACAGATGCAGAGAGGCTGCACTGCATACAAGTGGCTGACCTTATACATACATTTTTTTAAATGGTGCAAAAAAGTTTCTACGGCAAGTCTCTTCTGCCCTAAAACTAGCATAAACTCAAAAAAACTGCCCATCTTTCGATTACAATGTAACCTTAGCTAAGAGATGTATCTGGGCTGTATGTCATCATTACTTTGTGTGTCACTGGCAAGGAACATGTATACAGAACTTCTGACTTATTACTGACTTTTTTTTTTTTACAGCTGGCGCTCCCCAGGTCCCATAGTCCACCCGCTATGTCAATCCAAACATCTTGGAAAATAATTTATTTATACATGAATTACTGGTTGTACAGCACAAAATATTAGACCGTACTTACATAGAGTGCAAGCATCTTACTAGAGGTAATTTGGTCCGCAAAATTGTGTTGTGCTATAAGCTGGAATTCACGTATTAATAAATGGTTTATTTCAAGAAATAAAGATGATTCTTACAGTTTCTTTCATACTACTAGGCTAAAATTTATGGACATTTTTAACCAAGTTAACTGTAGCTATGATTAGATATACACTTAAAAACTGCAGGGCTGTACTTTGAAGTGAACCTGTACTTTGCACTTGCATGACAATATGTTAAAGCCACCCCCACCCTGCATAGCTTACACTTGCCTTCCCTGCATTCCTCCACTGCACTCTTATTGTGACAAGTGAGAAATAGCCCCGTGTGCTGATCCTAGTTGAAGCTTGCAAAGGTCCAACGACCCTCTCTCAGCCTCATGTGACAGTGCTGGGACCCTGAGTAGCCTACTGCCAAGCACCAGCACAGTCATGTGGGAATTAGTGTAGTAAATCACATGTCCCTAATACTCACACATACTGAATCTTTCACTTTGCTTCAAGTGAACAAAACAACATTGAGAATTTCAAAGGAAAAGTATAGGGCACAATGAAAGTGACCGCAGGTTATGTCCAACTCTATGTGCAAGAAAAATGTATCCTTGCAGTCGGATTCCTTCCCCACAATGCAAGGATTAAGCGCTCATTAAGCTTAGGGGCAGAGGAATAAGGTATAATTCCTCTCACGCCGAAAATCTCCCTACATCTGTGCGACCTTTCATCCCGCAGCCTCCTCTCTAACATATACTGGCTAGCGGTTGCATCAAGTACAATGCAAGACTTACAGACTTTTATTGTATGTGATGATGCTGAGGGACCACCTACAGTGTCAGAGTGAAGAGGTGCATGCTAGAGTAAAGTATAGGGTAGGTAATACAGTCTCTTTCCCCACATTGAACACCTAAGCACAGTCACTTGCCTGGAGCTCAAGACCTACTTTTTACGACACATGTTAAACGTATTTAAATGATGATAATAGTGATTAGCCAATTAATAAGGAGTATATAACATCTCTTAGTATGTGTAGGAAATAGTAAAAAAATGCAGGATTTACATGTATTTTTCTTTAATCTAAACCATGAAAGACACTAAAGAATGTTCTATAGATCTATTGCATATAATAGAAACTTGTATATGTAGATGTCGACAGCAGTGAGCACATTACACTTTCATAAACCTTGTGTAGGGAGAGACTTTGCATTACAACAAGCAATTTCTACATATCTAAGTTATAACCACTACAGGAGACTAGAATTAGACAGGAAAATAACTGCTTCCTATGTTGGTTGGGCTATTTTTCCAAGGTCCTATTCTCTAAAATTGATGTGCACACAGTTCAATCAAGTAGTCATATATCTTAAGATGACAGCAATGGCACTCGTTTAAAAAAATGGATATAAAATTAAGCTGTTGCTACCAGGTAACCAAGTGTTTGCTTTGATTTTCTAACCCATATAAGGAAATGCCTGATGGTCGATGTGAACACATTAAAGTGACTGGAGGAAAGAGGGACTGTACTTTTGCATAGACAATGGCCAATGGAAAAACATTGTAAAAAAGCCTAGGGGACTTATAACCTTCTGAAGTTTCTAGGTTTGCCATGGTCATCACCTTCTTTTGATTCCTGATAAAGCCAAGTCTCTCTTTCATCCTTAACTAATATGCTATACCTATGAAATAAAACTACAACGCTAAGTAGGAGACTCTAGAATCTCCCATCCAAAATAACTCTGTGTTTGCTGGGTACCGAGTAAATGGTAATGGGCCTCTAACTATCCAGCATTACCATGTACCACCATCTTAGATTTTATATAATGTCAAGTTAGACCTGGGAAAAGGGTGGCTATGAACCTTAACTGTTGTGAATAATTGAGGATGTAGGGACCGATGTACCAGCCAGAGTTGGTGGTTTTATTATGCAGTTGTTTTTTTATTATGTAAATAAAGCTGTAAGCTTTTATATCCTGTTCCTCTTTTGTATCAGATATACTGTAGTCAAATTTATATTGTCTAAATGTACCATAAAAGTCCCATTCAAAAGGCATGATTGAATGACTGTGTTTGGTAGATTACTCAAAATAAACTGTTATCAAATTTGACATGCACTTACCTTTACATAGAAGCGTAGTAAGTAATCACAGAATGAAGATTTATTTGGCGATTGGGGTCAAACGTTCAAGACGATCACCGAGAAAAAATAATAAAATAAATAAAGTTATCTTTACTTGCTTTATCAACATTTTTAAGAAGAAACACTACACACAACCAATTACACTGTCTACATACACAATCTCGCATTGCAGTAACGTGCATGTTTTACCGCACTTTATCACAACATACTTTATCACACAGGTATACGTGTGTTGGGGTGCACTACCATTTTTTTGAATGGTAGCACAACAGACTTATACATTAAAAGCCTTTAGTGGTTCTAAAGGCTGAAGGTTCTTTACCTTAATGTATTCTTTGTATTAAAGTGCAGCTCCCCCCAGCCCCCCCCCCTTATACTTACCTAAGCCTGAACTGAAATATACACAAGAGCAGTGGCTCTCTTCCTCCTCAAAGGCCCAGACACAGCAGCAGCAGGTGCCTTTGGTTGTTCGCACAGCCAGTGAGGAGGAAATGGGGGCAGAGCCGAGCCATATTGTGTGTATCTATGGACACACAGAGCCAGCTCGGGAACGAGTTCACACAAGTGCCCCCATAGCAAGCGGCTTGCTATTTGGGGAACTCAGTGTGGGGGAAGAGCCAGGAGCGCCAGACGGGGGACCGATAAGAGGAGGATCAGTGCTGTTCTGTGCAAAACAGTTGCACAGAGCAGGTAAGTATAACATGTTTGTTTTTTTAATTTTTTTTTTTAAAGGTTTACAAATCACTTTAAACAAAAATGCACCTGTGCTGTAGTGGGGTTCTGCTTTGCCAAAAATAATGCAGATGAAGTATGCTGTGTTGACAGCCTTTAAAATGAAAACCAGAAAAATTAATGCACCAATGGAAGGAGCGCCAGACCAAACCATAAAAGATAAAGTAATTTATCGATTTACACTAGAAAAAATCCATCGCGTTTCATCAGGGCTTCAGTTAAAATAGGAGCCTTGAATGTACTCAAGATAGGGCTTTGCTGTGTGAATATACAGTGGGGACGGAAAGTATTCAGACCCTCTTAAATTTTTCACTCTTTGTTATATTGCAGCCATTTACTAAAATCATTTAAGTTAATTTTTTTCCTCATTAATGTAAACACAGCACCCCATATTGACAGAAAAACACAGAACTGTTGACATTTTTGCAGATTTATTAAAAAAGAAAAACTGAAATATCACATGGTCCTAAGTATTCAGCCACTTTGCTCAGTATTTAGTAGAAACACCCTTTTGATCTAATACAGCCACGAGTCTTTTTGGGAAAGATGCAACAAGTTTTTCACACCTGGATTTGGGGATCCTCTGCCATTCCTCCTTGCAGATCCTCTCCAGTTCTGTCAGGTTGGATGGTAAACGTTGGGGGACAGCCATTTTTAGATCTCTCCAGAGATGCTCAATTGGGTTTAAGTCAGGGCTCTGGCTGGGCCATTCAAGAACAGGAGTTGTTGTGAAGCCATTCCTTCATCATTTTAGCTGTGTGCTTAGGGTCATTGTCTTGTTGGAAGGTAAACCTTCGGCCCAGTCTGAGGTCCTGAGCACTCTGGAGAAGGTTTTCGTCCAGGATACCCCTGTACTTGGCCGCATTCATCTTTCCCTAGATTTCAACCAGTCCTCCTGTCCCTGCAGCTGAAAAACACCCCACAGCATGATGCTGCCACCACCATGCTTCACTGTTGGGACTGTATTGGACAGGTGATGAGCAGTGCCTGGTTTTCTCCACACATGCCGCTTAGAATTAAGGCCAAAAAGTTCTATCTTGGTCTCATCAGACCAGAGAATCTTATTTCTCACCATCTTGGAGTCCTTCAGGTGTTTTTTTTAGCAAACTCCATGCAGGCTTTCATATGTCTTGGAGAGGCTTCCGTCGGACTACTCTGCCATAAAGCCTCGACTGGTGGACGGCTGCAGTGATGGTTGACTTTCTACAACTTTCTCCCATCTCCCGACTGCATCTCTGGAGCTCAGCCATCAGTGATCTTTGGGTTTTTCTTTACCTCTCTCATCAAGGCTCTTCTCCCCCGATAGCTCAGTTTGGCCGGACGGCCAGCTCTAGGAAGGGTTCTGGTCATCCCAAACATTTTCCATTTAAGGATTATGGAGGCCACTGTGCTCTTAGGCACCTTAAGTGCAGCAGAAATTTTTTTGTAACCTTGGCCAGATCTGTGCCTTGCCACAATTCTGTCTCTGTGCTCTTCAGGCAGTTCCTTTGACCTCATAAATCTCATTTGCTCTGACATGCACTGTGAGCTGTAAGGTCTTATATAGACAGGTGTGTGGCTTTCCTAATCAAGTCCAATCAGTGTAATCAAACACAGCTGGACTCAAATGAAGGTGTAAAACCATCTCAAGGATGATCAGAAGAAATGGACAGCACTTGAGTTAAATATATGAGTGTCACAGCAAAGGGTCTGAATACTTAGGACCATGTGATATTTCAGTTTTTCTTTTTTAATAAATCTGCAAAAATGTCAACAATTCTGTGTTTTTCTGTCAATATGGGGTGCTGTGTGTACATTAATGAGGAAAAAAATGAACTTAAATGATTTTAGCAAATGGCTGCAATATAACAAAGAGTGGAAAATTTAAGGGGGTCTGAATACTTTCCGTCCCCACTGTATGTAGGGAAGCTAATTTCTGGACTAGGACAGTTAAGCCTGCCATACATGGCTTGAACTTTGTCTGGGTTCAGCAGGGACCGGCTGAATTTCAATCCATGCATGGGCAGGACCTATTGGGCTTTTATCAATCTATCAGCACTGCAGGCTATAGCCATTAGCACTGATCAGTGTATTCTGATGGTGGGGAAGTCTCCCTGCTATCAGGATTTAAAAGCTCAGCGGCAGGATTCCCCCATTCACCTCGAATGTGTGGATGGGGGAATAGAGTCCTTTTTTCTAGTTCAACCCACTGGTTGAACAAAAAAAAGCAGCATCTATGTGAGCAGTCAAGATAGGAAAGGTTTTCCTATCTTGATTACTGATGCAGATGGTGCTGGCCAGTAAAGCCGTGTACACACTACTCATTTTCTTGTTCATGCAACCCCGCAGTTGAAAGAAAAAAAACTGTCAGCTCCGGTCAGAGCCGCTGTACTAACCATGCAAGGTTAGTTCAGCTATCTCCCCGCTGAGCTGTTGTGTTTTGACAGGAGGACGCCAACCTCCCACCAGAACACTCTGATCAGCGCTCTCTGCCATTGGCCAGACCAACGTACACACAGGCAGAATGTTGGCCTTTTTTTTTTTTTGAACCAGCAAATGTCTCCCACCATTCTGCCCGCGTGTACGGGGCTGAACTCTCCCACTACTTAGAATAAACTCACATCAGCAAGTCCCAGCACCTCTTGGATGCTTTTTTCTTTGTTGGTATTTAAAATAAATAGGCTGCCTTAAAGTGACATGTTAATACAAGAAAACACATGTGCCTTAATACACTGCAATGGTGTAAATTGGCCCTGTACGAAGATTTAACATGATTTTCATTCTGTTAACAGTTGAATACTTTTGTTACATTTCTGTAGTAAACACAAACAATAAAAAATGAATATATATTAATATAATAGCATTCAGGTGTAACAATTAACAACAAAGCTCCAAACTAATATCCAAGAAAGTATATCACACAAACATACACAAACACTCTGTATTGCACAGCTTGCCACAGCTAGATGAAGTGTTACATTGTAACTAAGTGAAATGTTCAGCGAGGTGTCAAAAACTTCCATTCTGTGATTTTTCTCAAGATGTCAGTAATAAATCCTTCAACACATCCTCGCAAAATGAAAATAAAGCTTGTGTTGAAAAAAATGTAATCTGTACAAGATTATTAGACAACATCCAGACATGCTGGTAGATGACAGTCCTGTTTTTATTATCCCCATCGGGTCACTTAAACTTTTACTTCTGACAATAAGCAGAGCCAGATAGCAAAATCAATAACTTACTTAACATCCTCCTTAGTGAGAGAGAAAGAAAAATCCATGCTGATACAGATAAAAACCTTCAAACAATGGTAATTAGTAGGTGTTGAGAAGGAAAAAAAAAAGAAGAAAGGGCTCTAGCTTTTTCTACTTCATACTGCAAGCACAACATAGAACTTACGAAAAAAAAACGTGACTTGCATTTAAAGTGTAAATATGAAATAATTAGATGTGACATGTACCCCTGTGTTATCTTGTAGGTAAAAAAAGAAATAACAGAACAATTTATGTTCTATTTAGGATGCATTCCCGTGAAATAATTTAATTTGTGCCATGTTAAAGAAACAACCTGCAGAATAAGATATGATGGTAATAAATTTTCAGTATATAATTCAGTGTGTTTTTAAATGGCTTGGGCTCAGGGGATACAACACGCTTTCCCGCAACATACTGTACACAAACACTGTAGATCAATACAACTGAAACATAGTTTAGAGCCGGAGGACAGAAAGATAAAGCAATTGTAAAGCTTCAAGTTTTTTTTTTTTAAATAACAAACATATCATACTTACCTACACTGTGCAGTTTGCTTTGCACAGAGTGGCCCTGAACATTGTTTCCTGGGTCCCTCGGTGGCTCTCGCAGCTCCTCCCCGCATCGTATAACCCCTAGGAGAAGCGCTCTCCTGGGGGGGTTACCTTGTGGTCACGCTCCCAAGTCCATCATTCAGCGTCCATAGACGCTGAATGTAAGACTTGGCCCCGCCCCCCGGCACCCACGTCATTGGATTTGATTGACAGCAGAGGGAGCCAATGGCTGCGCTGCTATCAATCTATTCAATCAAGAGCCGAGAACCCCAGGCACAGGATGGTGAGTAAAATTCCAGGGCTCAGGTAAGTAAAACCAGGGGGGGGGGGGGCTGGGGGGCCGGTCACTGCCACTGCATAGGATGCATTAAGGTGAAAAAACACAAGGGTTTACAACCCCTATAATGCAATAAAATAATGACTATAGCACTCATAGTAAAATCTTATTCCATGCTGCTTAAATAGAATTGAACAGAAGAATAGGTCTTTATTGTCATTGTGAAAAACACAGAACAAAATTTGATGCCACTCTCACACAGAGGACAATACCTTTCATGCTGTGATGTTTGGGGGTTGTTTACATCAAGTGTAGGGCTCACCAGTGAGTACACTCTATGCCAGATATGGCGTTTAAGGGCTTCTTAGCCTGCTTTTATTAAAACAGAACAAAAAGTCCAACAGAACAAACGATTTCCCTCACAGGGGTTTCCACCATCAACAAGAAAGTAATATTCAGCCTCCTGGCTCTCATTAGCAGCACTGTTGCTCAGGCCCTGTTCTCCAGGCCTCCTGACCATCTAACAAGGCATCCCTGTGTTCATGTACAAACTCTATACCTCTGTCAGCTTTCCTTCTGGCAGTTGCCTGTTGCTCCAACCCTCAGGCTTGGACCCTCTGTCTGTTTTATTGCAGACTGCATCAAGCAGATGTAGCGCTACCCTTGTAGGATCCGTTGGATGATGCCTGTCCTCTCTTGCTGCCTTGACCCTGTAAACTCCTCAACCCTTCTGACACTGTACGCTCATACATAGTTAGACCAATAACATTCACCAATAATACCCAGAACAGAATAAAAAGGGCAATAGAAACAACAATTCCATAGCACAGTTGTATTGAGTACCTCAATGACGCTCAAGTAATTACTTAGGAGATTACAAACTATTTACACAATTTAAAAGAGTAAGCAATGGTAACACAAAGTGAATATCAATGCTTAAATAATACTAGCAGACTGCACATAACCACTGTGCATCAGTGGTGCCTGTTGAGAGTGCAACACTGGTTGTGGGGGAGAGGCTTAAACTGGAACTTTAGTCAGAAAGTTAAGTCCTACTAGATCACTTCAGGTTTGCCCCGATAGCTGTGTAAAACATTCAGAAATAAGTGCCTATACTGTTTAAAATCCAGTAATACACTGCTCTGCACCTGCTCAGTTGCTTTCTATTTTTAGGCACTGTGCAGAATTTGTAGAGGCCGATCTGCTGACAGCCTAAAGATTTACTGCTGTTCAGAGGCTCTGGGCTTCAGCAAAATGGCAGCCACCAGAAAGAAGAAACATGAACATATCTGGAGGCAATTTACAGCACACACTAAATTTGGTAGCATGATGTATGTTTCTTGCTAAAGAACATTATTTTTATCAAGTTGTTATGGGTAAAGTTCCACTTTAAGAAGACTGCTAGCTCCCTTGTGAGTACTTATGTAACACAATGGGACCATGCGAATGCCTTTTTAGAAATGTTTGTATGAAGAAGAACAATTGTGGATATGGAATAGAATGAATCAAAAGGTTGGGAAAAGTATCTTTTGCTAGCACGTCGGGGCCCCTTAAAGGTGAAGGGTAATGAAGAATGGCAGAATCAGATCTGCAGACAGAACTGAGAAAACAAAGCAAGGATTCCTTGATAGGTTTGGATAAACCAGTGTCTGCTAGCAGTGTCTTTGTGCAACTGAGTAAACGGAAAGGTGGGCAGCTGCCCTCTCACCAATCCTGGTATAAATATAGTCTCTGGCACTGCAGAAAGAGCTGTGAAGGTCCTTAGGTCTCCACTGAGAGCAAGCGATAGTCACACAGCCATCTGTTAGCAAGCTGACAGCTGTAGTCCATGAGTGGAGAAAATCTGTGAAGTGTGCTGGACAATGGTGAGCGGCCGCAGAGTACTCGCATGTCAATCTGCAACACAGCTATGCAGATGCAGTGGATGAGCGTCACTATCCCTGACTGGGCCGCTGAATCCTGCTGTGACTAAGTGTGGAACGGCATCCTCCTAATGCCCAGTCTGAAATCCTCAGGCCAAGAGAGCAAGCCTACCAGAAGCAGTCAAATATATAAGTTCTCCCATCATCCTTTACTGGATCAAATCCTCTGGGATTTGTAGTTCTGGAGGAGCTATAAAATACAGTGAGTTGACTGTGAGACTACGGATCCCAAGACCCTCTGCTGTGCCCAGAAAGAGTAGCTGTCTTGCTCTATAGACAGGGAGTGATGTAACAGTCTTGGTCCTAAGCACTAGGAGGGAACTAGCTAGTCTATGATTCTGTCAATAATGTCCTCTTGATTCATCTTTCAGTAGCCTGCACCTGGCCACACAGACATGCACACTTCTGGCTGTTCCCTTGTAACAACCTGGACTCCTCAGGAGGGTGGAGTTCCGATCTACCATCAGGTCCTAGACTTTAACAGGTATGGACACGTTTTCCATCAGTGTGCCGGTTGCCTGCAAAACTCGGACCCAGGATTGGAGATTTCTCCCTCCAAAATCTCTATGAAATCTCTGGGCTCCGTGTCTTAAACTGGGTTTAACAACCACTGAGAAAACTGAAAACCTAGTTTCCTCCGAATTAAATAGACATTCTGGAGCCCCTCAACCTGCCTAGTTGAGAAAAAACACTTTTAACTGTGACAAGGCACTGCACAGTCACAATGTATATTGAGACACCATAACAGTGCATGCAAAATTATAATTAAGCTTGCAAATACGAATTAATTATAATTAACATTCAGAATACCTTAAAAACAGTTTTGCAATGTAATGCAATTCTACTTTCTACTATTAAACCGAACCCATCTGACCAGCACAAACCAATGTAGGTCATGTAAAAAAAAATAAAGCCATATTTACAACATCTATGAAATAAATGTACATTTCTCTGTTTTATACCCTTTAACCACTTGCTTACAGGGCACTTAAACCCCCTCCTATCCAGACCAATTTTCAGCTTTCAGCGCTGACGCACTTTGAATGACAATTGCGCGGTCATACAACACTGTACCCAAATGAAATTTTTATCATTTTTTCACCACAAATAGAGCTTTCTTTTGGTGGTATTTAATCACCTCTGCGGTTTTTACTTTTTGTTAAAAAAAGTAAAAAACTGATTTTTTTTTTTTTAAAAATGTTTTTTTTAAAAAATATTTTGTTATAAAAAATTTAAAACGGGTCATTTTTCTCCTTCATTGATGTACGCTGATGAGGCAGCAGTGATGGGCACTGATAGGCGGCAGTGATGGGCACTGATGGGTGGCAGTGATGGGCACTGATGGGTGGCACTGATGGGCAGCAATGCCAGGTGGCACTGATTGGCACTACAGGTGGGCATTGATAGGTGGCACTTGTGGGCATTGATAGGTGGCACTTGTTGGCATTGATAGGTGGCACTTGTGGGCACTGTTAGGTGGCACTGTGGGCAGTGTTAGGTGGCACTTATAGGTGGCACTGATGAGGCAGATGTGCCTCTTCCACTTGGGGACCGATGTCCCTGGCATCCAAGCCGGTGATCAGCTTTTTTTTCTACTCGCGCTGTCAGCGTGAGTAAAAAAAAAAAAAACGATTACCGATCTTTTGTTTACATCATGTGATCAGCTGTCATTGGCTGACAGCTAATCACATGGTAAGGGGCCTGGACCGGCCCCTTACACGGATCGGTGATCAGCAGAGTCTCAGTGACTTGGTGATCACAGCGCGCCCGGCGCGCGCCCTGCAGGGCACGCGCAGGGAGCGTGCACAGGGGAGGTCGTCATATGACGGCCTCCCGGGAATGCAGGTCCGCGCTGTGGCCGTCATTCGGCCATAGCACGGATAGCAGGTGGTTAAAAACACTGCAAGTACAGAAAAACACCTGTTGATGTCAGTGTGGCAAACATGTAGTGTATGTCCTACCTTCCTGTTTGAACCGTTAAAGCTGAAGTCCAGGAGTTACATAGTTACATAGTAGGTGAGGCTGAAAAAAAGACACAAGTCCAACCTATGTGTGTGATTATATGTCAGTATTACATTGTATATCCCTGTATGTTGTGGTTGTTCAGGTGCTTATCTAATAGTTTTTTGAAACTATCGATGCTCCACGCTGAGACCACCACCTGTGGAAATAATTTCACATCCTTGCCGCTCTTATAGTAAAGAACCCTCTAAACAGTCTAAGGTTAAACCTCTTTTCTTCTAATCTTAATGAGTGGCCACGTGTCTTATTAAACTCTTTTCCACGGAAAAGTTTTATCCCAATTGTGGGGTCACCAGTATGGTATTTTTAAATAAAATCATATCCCCTCTCAAGCATCTCTTCTCCAGAGAGAACAAATTCAGTGCTTGTAACCTTTCTTCATAGCTAAGATCCTCAAGTCCCTTTATTAGCTTTGTTGCCTTTCTCTATACTCGCTCCATTTCCAGTATATCCTTCCTGAGGACTGGTGCCCAGAAATGGACAGCATACTCCAGGTGAGGCCGGACCAGAGTCTTGTAGAGTGGGAGATTTATCGCTTTATCTCTTTAGGTAATCCCCTTTATAATGCATGCCAATATTCTGTTTGCTTTTTCAGCAGCAGCTTGGTCCTTTTCCATCCTTGATTCCCCCAGAGGTTCTCCCCCCCAGTGAGTAGATTGCATTCATATTTTTGCCACTCAAATGTATTATTTTACATTTTTCCATATTAAACCTCATTTGCCATGTAGTTGCCCACCCCATTAATTTGTTCAGATCTTCTTGCAAGGTTTCCACGTCCTGCAGAGAAGTTATTGCCCTGCTTAGCTTAGTATCGTCCGCAAGTATAGAGACTGAACTGCTTACCCCATCCTCCAGGTCGTTTATTAAAAAATTAAATAGGATTGGTCCCAGTACAGAACCCTGGAGGACCCCACTTTCCACCCCTGACCATTCCGAGTACTCCCCATTTATCACCACCCTCTGAACTCGCCCTTGTAGCCAGATTTTAATCCATAAAATAGAAAATAGTGCAGCGCTAAAAACAAAACAGTAAAAATATATTGGGGTAATATCTGATAGATCAAAGACATATAAACAGTCCCAGTTCATATAGTATGAGAGCCAAGGATGACGTAAAAGATGACACCAACAGGTAAGAATGATCTCCTCAGTAGTGATTAGAGTGCTCGTAAATTTTGCAATTAATGTGCATCCTTATTAGTGCTTCCACCACCGTATATTCAGGCCACTCACCTCACTATGTGGACCTCTGAATTAACAGATAGGTCATTCAGGCATTCCCCACAGGGGTAAACACAAGGTGAAAATTTGCCTCTAAACGGTCCAAGGATCGGAATCCAGCCTCATTAGTGCAGCAGCAGGATGACACTCTCATACACAGTTGAAGGGAACGTAGTAGTCATGTGAAATCAATAAGACATACATAATGCCCTCTGTTTAACTAAAAGCATTTTTTATTTAAGGTAAAACATGTTACTCACAAACACAGCACTGATCCCCAGTGCTAGGATGCATAACATGTGTCAAACGTCTCATTAAGACTAGGAAGGTGGCTGCAATGACGTCACAGACTCCTCCCACACGCATATCATCCCTGTGGGCGGGACTTCCTCAGTGAATTATGGAGGCTCATGAGTCAACGTCCTTTAATATATTACACCTTACATAATTGCCATCTGGAGCCCGCCCCCCCTCACAGCATGCATTGCCATAACGGGGGGCGGGCTCTGGATGCCAATTACATAAGGTGGAATATATTAAAGGACGTTGACTCATGAGCCTCCGTAATTCGCTGAGAAAGTCCCACCCACAAGGATGATACACGTGTGTGAGGACTCCGTGAAGTCATTGCAGCCACCTTCCTAGTCTTAATGAGACGTTTGACAATCTATGTTTTCGTCTACGTACTCACCCTATGGTCCATGTCAACAGACCTTACTTTGTACAGTAAACGTTTATGGGAAACTGTGTCAAATGCTTTTGCAAAATCCAGATACACCACATCTACGGGCCTTCCTTTATCTAGATGGCAGCTCACCTCCTCATAGAATGTTATAGATTGGTTTGGCAAGAACGATTCTTCAAGAATCTATGCTGATTACTGCTAATGATACAGTTTTCATTACTAAAATCTTGTATACAATGCCTTATCATCCCCTCTAAGAGCTTGCATACTATTGATGTTAGGCTAACTGGTCTGTAATTCCCAGGGATGTATTTTGGCCCTTTGCAATTCTTTAAAAAATCTGCTGGCTTATAAGGGGTTAAGTTCACTGAGGAGTACGCCGCCTCGTGGACTTACCTCTTTTATTTACATTTTTACTGAGCGCCAGGTGTTTAGCTATTGCTATATTTACCATGCTACAACAGTGGATCTTCAGGTCTCTGATACAGCAGTCACAGATGATTTTGCATTATGTGAACCTATTTAGAAAATATAAAGTATTCTGTGAATGGACAGCAGAGGGCAGGGGGAGGGAGGGCAGTGTAGCTGTTGTGTAGCAGAGCAAACCTCTCCTGTTTAGATACAAGTTAATTTGGAAGACATAGGTTATACCTTTAACAAGCTGTGTCAAATATGCTACAAATGTCATTGATTGATAAACAAAAATACATATGGGGAAAACACAGTGGTTTTGTATATGTTATGGTGGGGACAACCCTTATTTTTTTTAGCCAATTCGAAATATTGAATATTATTCATTTTGATCTTTTTTTAACCAACAGGTAAGGCTCTCAGCTACATTTAACTTTTTTCTCACGTCTCCTTTCCACCTGTTGAAAAAAGCCTGCATTTTACAGATAGCTATAGCTCAAGCTGAAATTGAAAACACGTAAGTGAATGGGTCAGAGCAGTAACTACGCCTTCTTTTTACCCCTTATCCTTCAGATGGGTCCATACAAGGTTCCTATCAGTGGTGGCCCATCCATAAGGGGTGCCACCCCCCCAATCTCTATGGGCTGGACCCTAATTTCCATGTGGGGTACCAGACGCATAGAGTTCTACAGGGTTATTTTTTTGTGAAGTACATGATTAGAGCCAGAGGCTCTAATTGGCTTCAAAAAGGTTGGGCTCGGGGCGCAGAGCACTGCACCCTGAGCCCACCCACTTGTGACAATAGCGAATCAGCATTCCTTATTGTCTTTCTGCTTCTCCTCCCGGTCAATCAGAACAGGAAGCAAATCCTGAGGCAGATTGGCCGGGAGAGAAGTGACCGGATTGACTGAAAGGAGACGTCAGGGAAGCCACCCCCAACCTGGATGGGGAAGTGCGAGGCTGGGGGGCTTGTGAGTGGAGCACCAGCCGCCCTGGTTCCTATTAGAAACATCGTGCCTGAAAGGAGATATCTCTTTAGAAAACCCATAGTACATGGGCACTCCTGGTCATGGGTGATTTGGCTTAGTATTTAAAATAACAAGAGGAAAGTATGATGTGCATCCGCTAACAGGAATTTATCTGTCTGAAGTTTTCCAAACATTCTTCTTAAAGAGTTGCAGTCAGAAGTCATAAATCACTGTGCTGAAACATGACTGATTTAAGATCATAAACCACCTACGGCACCTATGGATTGTGGGGCATACATGTCCAATGCTTAGAGACCAGACAACATGGTCTGCATTTTAGCTAGACACACCTAGAGGCCACCTTTGCCTTGTGGTCTACGGTGACTACCTTAGTCATGTTATCCTCAACTCAGGTCTATTTTTAATATCATGAGCCACTAAGATTCTGCCATCTCACTAATGCTTAAAATTGTATACTTCCTCTAAAAAAGAGAAAGGCATAGCAATTTCATGCTCATTTCCCAGACCAATTTGTTAGCATAAAATGTCTGAGATTACACAAATCCAAACACATTTAATGAAAAAAAATGGTAGTCTGAATTTAAATGCCTTAGTATATATTGTATTATTTTAAACAAATTCTCCATATTTCCTGTATTTAACTTCCTTGTGCGTGTGACAGATGCTAAACACATTTAACTGAGAACAAACGTCGTGAGTGATTACTTGTAATGAGAACGTTACAGCATTATTGCACTCCCTCCAGGCTAAAAGAGCGCGTTTTGAGAAAAATAATGGAATATTTAGCAATGCTTAGCTCTCAGAATATTCTATAAAAGACAAATAATGATATATTGTGCATTTTCTTTGCAAACGCAGCAATTAAAAAGAAGCCTACGTACAACATGGGCCTACAGTCTATGGTTCCCTGAGCTAACATTCAGTGCAGCAAACTGTCCCTTGTATAATTACAAAGACAAAACATACTTGGCTCTTTTGTCATGGTGAAAAACAGCAATCCTTAAATATGCTCAGAGGATTGGGCTACGTCTCGGATAACTGTATAATTTGTGCCCGCTTCTTATAGCCCCATTAAAACTCAGCGTACGGATGTGTTTATGGCACACTTGTCTCCCCAGGTTGCTTTGGGAAAAAATTACTATAATTGCATGCCACTAATATTACAACGCGGCATACGACAACATATTTCAACATTAATAAATTATTTTACATGCAGAGCAGTCCTTTAAAAGTAAATCTAAAACTGGAGGAGATGAAGTGTAAGCTGATCATTTGTTTAGGAATCACATACAAGAGGGGAGAAGGGATTCCAGAGAAGCCAGCTGTAAAATACTCAGCAAGAAAAGAGGGAATTAGCATTTACAACAGGTGCAGTCATCTGTCAAGTAACTGTTGACAATAAAACACGTGGTAGATTATTAATGAAAATTATACTAGTTCTTTATTTTATACATTTTTATAGAACAAACAAATCACAATGCTTTATCACTCTTTCAGAAAGCAGTGCGAGGGCAGACGTGAGTAGAATCAAGAAGCCCAGGTGAGATACTACGTACTGCTTGGGGATAAAGAGTTTAGTTCAGCACAAGTCAGTGGGCAGTAACATATTATTTTGTGACTTTCCATATTTTTTCGCAAATTCTTCTCCATATTGTCAAAACCACATTATTGTGCATGATTTCCAGGAGAGCAGTTTAGGGGGCTAAAAGTGAAAAACCTAGTCCTGCTGGCCACTGAATGCAAGAAACACAAATTTTGCGAATTTGTCCAATGCAGATATCTAACTTCAGGCTAGTCTTGCTCAAAGAGGTCCATTTTCGGTACGGCAAACAGGCTTTTCAATCTGCAATGGAATTTGCCCCACAAGGGATTATCATACATGGCATATTGTAGCTATATCAGATCAAAATGCAGATAAAGCTATAGAGATACTTTTGTGATCTGGCACATAATAAACACTATAAAGTGACTGGACATGCATAGATATGCACATTTAAACTGGACAAGAATGCATATTTATGCAGTTAATTCAGTAAAGGCAAATAAGCTGTTCACTTTGCAAGGGAAGTTGCCCCAGAGCTTAGTGAATGTGGTGAAGCTCTGCTGACTTCCATCATCCAATCCTGTGCAAGCAAAAATACTGTTTTTTTTTTCCTTGCATGTAATTGGGTATTCTTTCCAAGGTGATACTTTACCACCTTCACTAAGCTCTGGGATAAATGCCTTTGAATAGCACAACTTCCCTTGCAATTAAAAAGCCTATTTGCCTTTAGTAAATCAACTAATTGTATCTCTATCAATCAGTCATTCTCTAATGTATGCTGACAGTTTCCTAAGAGAGGGAATGTATTACAACATCTGTTAAGGATTTAATGCTATTCGGGCCACAACTAGAAAGAACTACCCTCATTTACTGTACCAGTACCACAAGCTACAATAAAACGCTGATGGGAGTTCTAGCCTTCTACTCTACTAGAAATAAGCAAAATGACTTCTGTGCTGCTGTTGGAGAGTGAGTGGAAATCACTGTAATTGGGCCCTGACATACGCTCTATTCCATCCCTACTCTATCCAAATGTAAAAAAAATTTGCATCCAGGGCCGTTCATCTGTTCCTAATTACATGTAACCGCTTGATGTGTGGTTAGATGTGTGGTTTAATTTGTACAGGCTTTCTGGCTGCAGCTGATAGCACACATCTACGACCCCTGCCAGAGATTTAAGCAGATACTTGCTGTACCATGACCTTACTCGGCTGTGTGACAGAGACCTTAGACTTTCATCCTGTTGTAAAAAAATATTTTCCACCAAACTTGTGAAACAATTCACCCAGAGGTGCTGAATAGGTATTCATGGTGTGTTGGGCTTATGACTTTTTTTGCTTAATCAGAATCCCTTAAAGTGTATGTAAACCCTAAGAATGAACTTCTCTTATTAGCTCTCTTTCGGTCTGCTAAATATAAGAACGAAAGTGTGTTGCTATATCTGTATTAGACGTACAAACAGTACCTACTGATTTTACCAGAAATCTTGCAAACAAATAAATGCTCGTACTCTCTGCTTGTGTACAAGGAGGGGTTATGAAGATGAGGAGTGGTTATGGAGATGAGGAGGGGTTATGGAGATGAGGAGGGGTTATGGAGATGAGGAGGGGTTATGCAGATGAGGAGGGGTTATGAAGATCAGGAGTGGTTATGCAGATGAGGAGGGGTTATGGAGATGAGGAGGGGTTATGGAGATGAGGAGTGGTTATGCAGATGAGGAGGGGTTATGAAGATGAGGAGGGATTATGGAGATGAGGAGGGGTTATGAAGATGAGGACTGGTTATGCAGATGAGGAGTGGTTATGCAGATGAGGAGGGGTTATGAAGATGAGGAGGGATTATGGAGATGAGGAGGGGTTATGAAGATGAGGAGGGGTTATGGAGATGAGGAGGGGTTATGGAGATGAGGAGGGGTTATGCAGATGAGGAGTGGTTATGCAGATGAGGAGGGGTTATGAAGATGAGGAGGGATTATGGAGATGAGGAGGGGTTATGGAGATGAGGAGGGGTTATGAAGATGAGGAGGGGTTATGAAGATGAGGAGGGGTGAGGAGGGGTTATGAAGATGAGGAGGGGTTATGCAGATGAAGTGGGGTTATAGAGAGAAGGAGGGGTTATGCAGATGAGGAGTGGTTATAGAGATGAAGAGGGGTTATGCAGATGAGGAGTGGTTATGGAGATAAGGAGGGGTTATGCAGATGAGGAGGGGTTATGAAGATGAGGAGGGATTATGGAGATGAGGAGGGGTTATGAAGATGAGGACTGGTTATGCAGATGAGGAGTGGTTATGCAGATGAGGAGGGATTATGGAGATGAGGAGGGGTTATGAAGATGAGGAGGGGTTATGAAGATGAGGAGGGATTATGGAGATGAGGAGGGGTTATGAACATGAGGAGGGGTTATGAAGATGAGGAGGGGTTATGAAGATGAGGAGTGGTTATGCAGATGAGGAGTGGTTATGCAGATGAGGAGGGGTTATGAAGATGAGGAGGGATTATGGAGATGAGGAGGGGTTATGAAGATGAGGACTGGTTATGCAGATGAGGAGTGGTTATGCAGATGAGGAGGGATTATGGAGATGAGGAGGGGTTATGAAGATGAGGAGGGGTTATGAAGATGAGGAGGGATTATGGAGATGAGGAGGGGTTATGAACATGAGGAGGGGTTATGAAGATGAGGAGGGGTTATGAAGATGAGGAGTGGTTATGCAGATGAGGAGTGGTTATGCAGATGAGGAGGGGTTATGAAGATGAGGAGGGATTATGGAGATGAGGAGGGGTTATGAAGATGAGGAGGGGTTATGAAGATGAGGAGGGGTTATGAAGATGAGGAGGGATTATGGAGATGAGGAGGGGTTATGAAGATGAGGAGGGGTTATGAAGGTGAGGAGGGGTGAGGAGGGGTTATGAAGATGAGGAGGGGTTATAGAGAGAAGGAGGGGTTATGCAGATGAGGAGTGGTTATAGAGATGAAGAGGGGTTATGCAGATGAGGAGTGGTTATGGAGATAAGGAGGGGTTATGCAGATGAGGTGGGGTTATGGAGATGAGGAGGGCTTATGCAAAATGAGAGAGAGTAGGAGAAGAGTCGAGAGCGGAGGTCATGAGAAATGAAGTGGGTGGAGCTGATGCCAAGTGCTTTAGAATTCAGATCCAAAAATACAGTGTTGTCATGCCATAGGTAAGGCAGGAGTACACCATACTTGTAGAACATCAACCACTGACTGCGTGTACTTGCAGCGTGTTAAAAGGAATAAAACATGGGGAATTGTGCATGGCGCAGTGATGTACGAAATAGTGTATGTCAAAGCAAAATAAAAATAAAAAAACATGTCAGGATATCAAACCTCAGTAAGAGAGAGCTACTGAAAATAAAAGCTATTTTACGGTGCCAGCAACCTCAGTTTATTCCGTATAATACCAGGAAAGGTTTCCAGTTTCAGCACAGCTTATTTGTCACATTTTTTCCTCAGTTGATAGTGTAAAAAAAAAACAAAAAAAAAAAACAGAGCTACTTAAAGAAAAAACGATGTCAAACTATTGCTCAAATGCATCCATCACCTAGATTTAAATGGCTCCATATGTCACTGCTGCAAGTTGCATTTATGCCTATGTGGCACTATGCCTTTTAATGGTGACAAGTACAATTTCAGAAGATTAATGAACTTTTTAGATGGAAGATGTGCCATTTTCCATAGGAAATAATAACTTGAATCTCTGAGGGGCACAGCATGATTATTACTGGAATTATTTTACAAAAGTTGCCAATGCTCAGATACAATAGGGTTGTATAAAAACTGGAGCAAAGAAACAGGAAGGCATTACCCTCAGCCACCAATCCAAGTTAAAAGGACAAATCCAAACAAGTGAAATCAATGATCTACTAAGTTTACCCAATATTGTTTTTTTCTGTTTTATACTAGTTCCATGTTGCCAGCCTTTTCACAACATTAGAACACCGTCGGGGCCCATCTGGCACAATTCTGATGCTATAAATACTTCTGGGAAACCAACACTCGCCATGATGTGAGGTCAGAGGGAGGGACTAATGAAAGCTACTGGTGACCCAGGATACTGGCATTGTTGGAAGTGTCAGCGTCCCAGCAGATTTCAGGTGGTGGAGAGTAGTTTACAGCATCAGAGCAGTAGTCAGAGAAAGATACTTACACTACTATTTTTCAAGTAGCAACATTTTTTAGCCAAAAAAATAAAAATCAGGACAGGACCCAGTAAAAGTGAATCCCAGTCAAGAAAAAAGCCAATGGTAAACCATATAACACTTTTAAAGCTAAAACTTCTTTAATCTTGACTTTTCTATTTCAATCTGCAGCCAGGCTCAATTGTGTTAACAAAAAAAAATGTCTTTGCAACCATGGCAGTACACAGTACACAGTTTGTAGGAAAACCAGCATCCGCATTGCCAGTAACCAGTTTACTGCATCTAACGTACAGAATCCACATGGTGACTGAGAACAGAGGCTGTGTGTTGCTTGAAACATGTCAGCTCTGGTAAAGTCCTATGGGTCATTCCATTGTGAGTTTCACATTGTAATGCTGCCACAACTCTAATTGTGTTATTGCTGAAATGGCTACTGCTTAGCACTAATTTTGAAAGGTTTCCCCAAATACATAAGCATGCCCTATTTCAAGAGCTATTGACCTGCACAATGGTTTGCCTTCATTTTTGCGGTATATATAGTGGATGCAAATTACTACCTTCATTATTTTGCAAGCTTGTTTAAGGGTCTGTACAATCCTGATCATGTAACACGATTTGCAGTAGTCATAACTTCTTCCAGTAATTCCAACTATCAGACACTAGAATCTGTCCTAACTTCATTAAATGTGTTAAAAAGATAGATCCAAATCCCAGCAGCTATGGAATTGCCACTTGGAGTAGTGGAAAGATCAAATAAACCTTTAACAACAAAAGGCTTCAGTGCTGGGATAAGGTCATCCAGTGCCTAGGGCAAAGATGTCAAATTGTGCCCCCCCCCCCCACTTCCCTTAAAGTTAAGGTCAGGGCACACCCATCCCTGCAATAAACCATTGCACCCAGGGCAGCCGCCCCCCTCATGCCCTCCCCTTGTCCCAGCCCTGCTTAGGATGGTTGGTCACAAGATGGTGCTGGTATGCCATTAAAATGGGTATATTCAAATAGAATATATCCGCTTGTCTCTTATACATAAAACCAATTTATTGATAAAGAGCATAAAAAGGACACATTCTAAACGGTGAAGCTTGTAGGAATGTACATAAAAGATCAGCACCTTTAGGTACATAGGCATCAGGTACCAACCTAAGGGACTGATTAGACAAATATGGAAAGATTTCTCAGACCAGCACCAGTGATATGAGCCCTGGGGTTCCGATGATGTGTGATAGTGCTTCGAAGCCAACCACTGCAGTACAGGAGGTAATTCGTGCCAGGCCGGTGTACCAGAAGGGACATCAATGGGAACCCAGGACCACTGGGAGAGCACTACTACCAATCTGAATAACGAGGCTTGAGCCACAAGCAAGCTGGTTACCATGACTACGCATGTGGGCTTTTGAATTATAGTCAGAAATCCATGACGTCAAAGTTTTGTTTTGTTTTGTTTTTTCAAAACATTGCAATCAAAAATAGACAAGCAGTTATTCGTGCACTATAAGCACATTTATTTATTTATTTTTTAATATCCAAGTTTAAACTAAAACAATTACATGTCACTGCTAGGTCTACAATTGATTTGCATTCTCTGTGTATGAATGTATTCTGGAGCTGCCATTCATAAGCAGCCCCAGTACAGAGAACTTACCTCCTGGTTATATCTCACAGCCTGTAAAACGTCAGAAAGGCAGATCTTTGTGGCCACAGATAGACAGATAAGGAATAGCTAACATCACACATGACCAACAAAAAAGAAGGCTTCAATTCAGAACGCCAAGTGCAGTTCTACATGACATAGGCTGTTAGTAAGGCCCGAATGTGTATACCAGAATATAACACGGGTAACTGGTTGATTGTTTAAAATTACTTTTCAAAGTCAGAGGTGCAAAATAAATTATACTGTCAGAATGATACATTTTTTAGGCAAAATCTACTGTAACATGACAGTAATACTCTGATGTAGCAACAGTTCTGCTCTGCAGCATAATAGTTTTCTGATGGTAAATCAATAAAGGCTCAGTTTAAAATCACTCCATTTAGGTGGAAGGTCACTATTAAAGCGTGATGTAATAAACAATCAAAACAGTGTTTTGTTTTAATTTAAAATGTATCTGTTCCTTCATCATTCTTGGCACTTATTTGTGCACTTGTCAACCAGCCAATAGCAGCCCTTCTCTCTTTCATCTGTGTCAATATGTTCTTCTCAAGTTGACTAATCAATTTAATTTCTTAGATGTAGTAGTGAAGTGCTATTTATCTTTATTCTTCCCACACAGCACCTCCAGGTCATTTTAAATACAGCGGCTGTAATTAAAAGTGCATTAAAGTAAATTAAATTAAACACAAGTGCAATAGCTGAATCAACAATCGACAATTCTATGTGCCATCGTACCATCTGCAGTATAGAGAGCTGGTCACACAGATAAAATGGTTTCTACTTTTTCTTCTCTTTCTATCATTCAATATTTAAAGGACAGCTATTGTGAAAAATGTGTATTCTGATGACTGTATATGGTTAAAGCGATAGTAAAGTCCGCTTTTTCAAAGGTACCTACAGGTAAGCCTATAATAAAGCTTACCTGTAGGTGCAGTGAATGTCTGCTAAACGGGCACCGTTTAGAAGATATTCACATTTGTAGAAGCCAGTGACGTCACAAGTTCAAGGAGTGGGGGGAATAGCGTGCTCTGGATAACAAAGAGACTTTAACAAACAGTACATGACTGGCTCTTGAGATTAGATTAATGCACTACAGCAGCACTTCAGAAGAGGGATGCACACTCTATAGGAAAAACAAAGCAGAGAAGAAGGCACTTCTAAGTGCAGTAATAAAACACTTTAATGACAAGGAAGGGTTAAAAACACTTACAAGATGGAAGTGAAAAACAGGCATATCAATGAATCCATAACGTCCAGCGGGATGTTCCAGCCGACCAGTGGTGGTAAATACTGTCTCTCGGATCCAAGATGGAGGGCTGTGCTGTCAGGCTTAAAGCACCGTCCTCCATCTTGGATCAGAGAGACAGTGTTTCCCACCGCTGGTCGGCTGGAACTTCCACCTGTAGCTGTCTTACTCCCAGGAGGCATCCCGCTGGACGATATGGATTAATTGATATACCTGTTATTCACTTGCATCCTGTAAGTGTTTTTAACCCTTCCTTGTCATTAAAGTGTTTAATTACTGCACTTAGAAGCACCTTCTTCTCTGGTTTTGTGACGTCACCAGTGCATACGCACTACACTCTAAATGGAGGGCACACTTGAGCGTACCCTCCATTCAGAGTGCTGTGCTGTAATCATGACTCCCATAAGGTGCACAGTAGCACACTATAACATTAGGTGCAGGGGGACCATTGTTTAAAGTCTATTAACGAGTTTATTAACGCTTTGATGGATGTAATGACAGTACTCAATATTTTTGTTTTGCCTGCCTTTATTTATATTTTGATCTACATTTTAAAGTGGACCAAACTGTGCAGCAAAAGTGACAGTCACATGTAATTAACACAGCTTTAACCTTCTTAAAACAAAAGTTGGGCACAACCACAAAGCTATTTGGAAGTGCCACTGCATGAACAACCAGTCACTGGCTTGGCCTGCACACAGATCCAGCCCCCTACTGCAGCTCTGTACTGACCCCGATATTGGGAGGGTGCCAAAAGCTGCTAAAATGTATGCATAGCATCTCCATTTATATAGTAGCTGTTTAGGTTTGAGAGAAGGAACAGCGAAAAATAGCTACACTTTTTATATCATCATAAATTATACATACTGTATATATGCAATATAACTGTCATGTTTCTGCCTCCCTTGTGAATGCGGAGTACCAGAAAAGCCCAACTCCAGAGTATTATGTCAATACCAGAGCCACTAGTGGTGTAGATGTTATGCTGCTAATGCCCCTGGAGGAAAGTCTAGTGGTGACAGTAGACTAACAGGCAAACCAAGCATGTTACAGAATTAAAAACAGAAGCGTGCTCAGACAGGCAAAAGTCAAGGCAGAAGGTAGAGAGAGTCAGAATCCAAAAAACAGTCTGAGGTTAAATACCAAAAAGGAAACCCAATGTACCCAGGTACCAGACTACCAGAAGCTGCAGATAAAGCACAGAATTCTGAACTTACTATAAAGACGACTAATGAAATCAATCAGCTGTAAGTACCTGCAGCATGATCTTGTTGCTGTCCATTAGATGGCAGTGAAGAGCAGAATCAGCAAAACCGGAATTCATGCATACTCTTCAAACATGCAAGCTCGTGGACAGATTGCCTTTTGTAGTCCAACTCATCATTTGCAGTTCTTCTTATTAACGGTAACCAGGGCTTTTTTTCAGGGGGAACTTGGTGGAACTCAGTTCCACCACCTCTGGCTCGGACCCTCTCCTCCCTGCCCACCACAATCACTTGTCAACACAAAAGTCCGTTTTCTGTGTTTACAAGTGACAGCTCTGCACTCTGTAATGCAATCCTGGTATTTAATGCCCCTTTAAGACCCTCCTACTGTTCGTGAAATTTGACTGACCACAACCACAATTTGATGGAATTTGGAGGGTGTGTGTAGGGGAGGGATTTTGGGGGGTCGTGGTTGAGTTCCAGCACCTATTGTTTGAGAAAAAAAGAGTGAAATACAGGTTTAGGTTACTCTGACACTTTATTTATTAGGATTTATTGAGGTGTTGGTCGACTGAATCAAGCAGGAGACTACACAAAACTAAACTATCCATGAAAAAACTCCCCAGTGCTGTCCTCCCCAGATGGAGTATCGCATTAAGGTATGTATTCCTAGGTGTTGGGCTGGGTGGGGGCTCAAAGACAGATCTGGGCTTCAATGTACCATTTACTTTAATAAAGAAAAAAATGGAATAGATGTTGTAGGTTCCTGCACTTTGCACCTCCTTATTAAAAGAAACTCTTCTGTTCTCATCACCCTGGCACTATAATTTTTCTCATCCACACCCCAGTAGAGTTTCTCAAAGATTTAGCTTACTGGAAACAAGAAAGCAATGCAAACAATACAAGAATAGATTGTATTTCTCATAGCTTTTTCCCTTTACTGTATTGCAGGCCTAAAAATAGTCTATTTCAAAGAGTGGCGCTCCTATTTGATCCAATGTATTGTTTGATTGTGAACCTGATTTATCAGATACCCAAGTCCAATAAAAATGACACCTGCAGCTGCTGTAATTCATAGGGCGCTCAATAAACAGCGCCATGTACAAAAAGCTTTGAGCCTTTCCTGGGCAGTGTAAAATACATTTTGAACTGACCAGAGATTACAGAGCCTCTAAAGAAAGGTACTGAGGCTGTCAGATGGACCATAATGTTTGATTCATGATTTATTTACTTTAATAGAGGTGACAAGCAACATTACAAAATACCTCTCAAGCCTTTCATTTCCTTCTTACATTAGCAAGAAGAATGTTTAGCCTGAGAAAGCTTATTATACCATATATTAAAGTCACAGCATCTAAAGTGTATTCATAGTCAAAACCACAAAACCAAAACCTGCCTTTAGTAGCAAATGATTAAAATCCTTTTATTTTGTATTGTTTTATTTTTTTGAGATTTCCCTTTGTTTCTTGTTTCGATACCTAACAGGAAATAACTGCAAATATCTCCAAAGATAAGCAAAATCCCCTCTAAATCTGGCCCCACCAGCCCCCTGCTTTTTACTGCTGAGAAAAAAAAAAATCTTTGATCTGTGTGTTTTAATGTACAGGAGAAATGGCTGCAGATAAACACGTGCAACTTATGTAGAAGGATTTTTTTTTTCACCTCTGCGTTTTATCTGAGGCTAGTTACTTCACTGGGTATATGTAAGGGTTTAAAACCACTTAAATGTATTATTCATCTTTGGTTTGGGAATTTTAAACACAGATCCTAACAGGAATGCTGACTGTCAATTTAAGCTAGCTGCTATAAGGTTTAGCTTCAGCACAACTTAAAGCTTATTGAATGCCTACTAAAGTAATGTTTAACAATCATAAAACGGAGCTGAGGGGAACTTTAAACGCTTCATGAAAATTGCTCGAAGCTTGCAGGAAGCTTTGCAAAAGCTTGTTGTACACATTGCTCTTATACAAGCTGAAGCCTGTGTGAACAAGGCCTTGTACAGCTGTCACTAAACGGGTATCTTGTTTTGGTGATAACTATAAAACATTGGATTTTTCATTACTTTCTGTTCCAGTGATAATGGCCACCATAATACAGAGGGTGGATTTATCTAGCGCAATGTTTCTCAACTCCAGTCCTCAAGGCGCACCAACAGGTCATGTTTTCAGGATTTCCACTATTTTGCACAGGTGATTTGATCAGTTTCACTGCCTTAGTAATTACTAAAGCTGTTTAATCTGAAGGAAATCCTGAAAACATGACCTGTTGGTGCGCCTTGAGGACTGGAGTTGAGAAACACTGATCTAGCGAACACATAGACAACAATAAAATCTGATAGAGGTTCTAATCATTTCCTGCTCTGCATGAAATCTAAGCAAACAAAAGGTTTTAGCTAAAGATACACTTTAAGGCCAGCTATACATGGAGCAAACCAAAGCTCGTTTGGCTTGGCTTCTCCTATGGACCATAGGAGTGCAATTCGTTTTGCAATCCTGTGACCCGTTTTCAGCAGAGAGTGGGCTGAAGTCCGCTCTCTGCTGACATCACTAATATCAGTCCAGACACCGCATCATCGCGACAAAGTCTGGATCTGCCAGGTGTCTGGACTGACACCCGTCTCAGGCTCTCAGCGAGCCGCTGAGTGCCTGAGACGGCTGCTCCCCGCCACTTCACAGCTCAGCGCTGGAGGGGCAGTGAGCGTGGAGGAGCAGAGCGGAGAGCTGCTGATTGACAGTCAGCAGCTCTCTGCTTGGGGAGCTGTGAAAACTAAACTATTGACGATGTTCAATCTCTGGGTTCTCAGTGCAGAGGTGCCGGGTGACCGATGCTGCATCCACCTAGGTAAGTATGATGGAGGAAAAACTCCCAAACCCATACTTCTTTTTTAATGGCTGTGTGTTGAGTTATTTTGAGGGGAGAGCAAATTTACACTGTTATACAAGCTGTGCACTCACTACTTTACATTGTAGCAAAATGTCATAGTTACTTCTTTACATAGTAGGCGAGGTTGAAAAAAGACTGATTTTATGTGAGTATTACATTGTATATCCCTGTATGTTGTGGTTGTTTAGGTGCTTATCTAATAGTTTTTTTAAATTATCGATGCTCCTTGCTGAAACCACTGCCTGTGGAAGAGAATTCCACATCCTAACCACTCTTACAGTAAAGAACCCTCTATGCAGTTTAGGGTTAAACCGCTTTTCTTCTAATTTTAGTGAATGGCCGTGTATCTTATTAAATTCCCTTTCGCGGAAACGTTTTATCACTGTTGTTGGGTCACCGGTGTGGTATTTGTACATTGAAATCATATTCCCTCTCAATGGTCTCCTCTCCAGAGAGAAGAAGTTCAGAACTTGTAACCTTTCCTCATAACTAAGGTCATCCAGTCTGGTGCCCAGAACTGGACAGCATACTCTAGGTGCGGCCGGACCAGAGTCTTGTAGAGTGGGAGAGTTATCATTTTCTCTCTGGAGTTAATCCCCTTTATAATGCATGCCAATATTCTGTTTGCTTTGCTTGCAGCAGCTTGGCATTGCATGCCATTGCTGATCCTATCATCTACTAGGACCCCAAGGTTTTATTCCATCCTAGATTTCCCCAGAAATTCTTCCTCTAGTGAGTAGATTGCATTCATATTTTTGCCACCCAAATGCATTATTTTACATTTTTCTACATTAAACCTCATTTACCATGTAGTTGTCCACCCCATTAATTTTTTCAAATCTTCTTGCAAGGTTTCCACATCCTGCAGAGAAGTTATTTCCATGCTTAGCTTAGTATCGTCCACAAATACAGAGATTGAACTGTTTATCCCATCCTCCAGGTCGTTTATGAATAAATTACATAGGATTGATCCCAGGACAGAACCCTGGGGGACCCCATTTTCCACCCCGGACCATTCCGAGTACTCCCCATTTATCACTACCCTCTGAACGTGCCCCGTAGCCACTTTTCAATCCATGTACTCACCCTATGGTCCATGCCAACAGACCTTACTTTGTACAGTAAACGTATATGGGGAACTGTATCAAATGCTTTTGCAAAATCCAGATACACCACATCTACAGTCCTTCCTTTATCTAGATGGCAACTCACCTCCTCGTAGAAGGTTAGTAGATAGGTTTGGCAAGAACGATTCTTCATGAATCCATGCTGATTACTGCTAATGATACCGTTGTCATTACTGAAATCTTGTATATAGTCCCTTATCATCCTCTCCAAGAGGTAGCATACAATTGATGTTAGGCTAACTGGTCTGTAATTCCCAGGGATATATCTTGGCCCTTTTTTAAATATTGGTGCTACATTGGCTTTTCTCCAATCAGCTGGTACCGTTCCAGTCAGTAGACTGTTTGTAAAAATTAGGAACAATGGTCTGGCAATTACTTGACTGAGTTCCTTAAGGACCCTCGGGTGCAAGCCACCTGGTCCTGGTGACTTATTAATGTTAAGTTTTTCAAGTCTATTTCTAATTTTGTCCTCTGTTAGCCATGAGGGTGCTTCCTGTAACGTGTCATGAGGATAAACACAGCAGTTTTGGTTACTGAAGCCCCCAGTTTCCCTCATGAAGATGAATAAAGAGGAGATGAATAAATTCAATACCTTCGCCATCTCTCCATCCTTAGTAACCAGATTCCCTTCATCATTCTTTATGGGACCAATAGGATCTGACCTCCCTTTCTTACTATTTATGTACTTAAAGAATTTCTTGGGATTTTTTTTACTCTCCTCCTCTATGTGCCTTTCGTGTTCTATCTTAGTCACCCTGATTGCATCCTTACATTTCTTGCTGCATTCTTTGTAAATTTGCAATGCTGATGATGATCCCTCAGCCTTGTATTTTTTGAAGGCCTTCTCCTTTGCTTTTATATGCATTTTTACGTTGGAGTTTAGCCACCCAGGACTTTTATTAGCTCTTTTAAATTTATTTCCCATTGGGATGTACTGGCTAATGCCCTTATGTAATATGCTCTTAAAGCATACCCATTTTTTCTCCGTGTTCTTTCTTCCTAAGATTTTATCCCAATTATTATCTTCTAGCAAGGATCGTAGTTTAGGGAAGTTGGCTCTTTTGAAATTCAGTGTCTTTATATTCCCCTTATGTTTCCTATTTGTGTGATTTATACTAAAACGAATTGACTGTTTCCTCAATTGCCCGTATTTCCACATCCATGAACAGGTCTGTATTGTTGGTAATCAGTAGGTGTAGTAACGCTTTGTTTCTAGTTGGTGCATTTACCAACTGACCCATGTCATTTCGTCAGTGTTCAGTGTCACATGAAAAGATATAATAATATATTTACAAAAATGTGAGGGGTGTACTCACATTTTTTTTCCTTTTAGATGTTTCTGAGGAAAAGGTGTCATGGGTGACTACAAGGATTTCAAGAATTTCCTAACCAGCTCAGCATGATCTGTCTTTTCATTTTGAAAGGTTTTATAAAATATTAAATGCCGACCATTGTCAGCACACGTGTTTTTCCTTCTATCAATTTCTGATGCATGAACAGACTGCTATGCACAATTATCCGTGGTCTTTTTTAAATGGTTTGCCTCAACCCTCTAACTGTCACTTTTGCTGCACAGCTTGGTCTGTTAAAGGAAGTTGAAAAACAAACTTACTGGCAGGATCAACAGGTAAAAGATAAAGAAAAAAAGCATAAAAACTAAAACTAATGCAGCCACCACATCTAAGAATTGGTAAACTGCAATATATTATTTTTTACTGGGTTTAGAAACACTTTAACTAAACAAGCTGAAGCTAGAAGCTGATTGGTTACTATGCGCAGCTGATTCAGGCTCCGTACACACGAATATTGGGTCGTATCGGCCGCTTCAATAGAAACCGGCCGCCATTTGGCCTGTGTGTATGGCAGCCAGTTCAACAGAAGCCGGCCGAAAATCCAGTTTCAGTCGAAGGGGCATGACCAAAAAAGGTCTGCAGATCGGCATCCAATCAGCGCTTTCAGCCGGTGTTTTCAGGTGAGGGGCCCCATCTGTTAGAACACAATAGCTCAGTGGGGAGATCTCTGTACTAACATCAGATTGTTAGTACAGGTTCTCCTCCAAAGCTCTTCAATTTTTTTTCGTTCAGCCTGCTGGGTTGAAAGAAAAAAAAAACTGATAGTGTGTACTAAGCTTTAGCAAATGTCCTCCTCTGATCTTTAATGGGAATAACTAAATTGTAGAGATTTAGCACTGGTGGAGAGTTCTGCTTTTGTTCACAAAGGGATTGCAGGATCTGAAGACACCTTTATGTTAATAAATGGTGGTGTCTGTGACAGAGCAAATCCTTTGGTATCCCCTTTGAAATTATGTCCAGAGCCCTCTTCAGAAACTTAAATAGTGAAGAGTGCCTTGCGTAATCCTATAATCACAGTCTTGGTTGATTGCAACTCCTAATCCAGTATCATTGGTGGGTTTCTATTTTCATCTACATTAGGTGAAACAAAACAGCATACTGTAACCTCCTAATGGCTGTAAAGTCATTTTTTTATTGCTAAACAAGTTATGTTCTGAAAAGCTTATCTTCTGTGGATATTAGACTAATGACAAGCTCACAGTTGGGGCACCGACCTAACAAAGGTGGTTTGAGCACCCTTGAGCTCTACAGGTTTGTATATGGTCTTCACAAACTATTTAAAAACAATACCGTTCCTCCTCTGTTACCTACTTTCCTACTGTATCCGTAAATACATAATTTTTACAGTGTAATTACTTAAGTGAAATACAAATAATTATGCCGCAGCGTTTTATGTAAAAGCCTTGTAACCCCTTGCTAACAGAACGATTGACTATTCTATGTGTTATCCTGAACATCTTCTTAACTGCAGCAACAGGAAGGTTAAAAGATTCCAATCACTGAAGAAAAAAAAAATCAATTCTAAAACCTATACCACTTACATATACCTCATTGTGGTTAAAGTGTTCTTTGATTTTTTTTTTTTCAACTGCTTGATTGCTTTCTAAAGTCAATTGTAAGCACTTTTGCAGCATCTGGAACTGAAATGATTTTTAGTGCTTAAAGAGAGGTGCTTTGTTCAGTCAGTGAATACTTCTTTCAGTAAAGTACATTATTAAATTGTTAAGCTTCTCCACATTAAATTTAAACACTCACACGCGGGAGGGAAAGTGGCACACACATCACTCCAAATAGTATCTCCACAAGAGATCTGTCCTTCTTCAGTAAGTCTACCCAACTCACACAGGTGGTGAAGACACTTTGTGTGAAAGCAACTGTCATTTATTCTCATGGAGAATCTTAGAAACAAATGACCCGCTATCTTCCTCTTAAACAAATGGGCTAGACAGGAACTATTCTCTCCTATCAATCACTGTTATCTCCCAATCCCAAATATTGCTTATACTCTTAAATCCAGTCATTGTTTCATCTTAGGTTTGGCCCAGTGTCTTAGAAAATAGTCTTTTGTGAACAGAACACTGCTCTTAATACAATGCGGCACATTACATAGTTACATAGTATTTCAAAGTACTACAAAATTTGATTTGGCATGTCAGGAATGTATTCTGTGACACAAAATAAAAAATGATTTGCAAACAATTCATTGGGGAGGAGAAGCACATTCAATACGGTTGCTGTTCATGAGCATATTAATAGAAAATGCCTGATATGAATAAAAAAAAACTTCACATTGAAGAGGTCGTAACCCTAAAAAAATCCTGTTGCCTTATAGCAGGTTAAACAGCACAGTGCTTGTACTGTCTAATCTGTCCCCCTCTATGCTGTAAAAAACCTGGTTGATCCTGACAATTTCTGTGTCCCCCTTAGTGTGCTGACAATGGTACTCATGGCTGCTGATCCATGGTCACGTGCCTCCCTCACCCTTGCTGCTCTGCTCTCTCCTTCTCTTCCCCTCCCTCCCCGCCTGTCAGCTCCCATGTGTGTGAGCCGTCTCCCCCCCCCCCCCCCCCCTCAAAACCCTCCTGCCGCTACTAGTAGCTGGCAGTAAAGTTAAATAAATATTACTGTCATCTCCTGTTCTACTAAACGATCCTGCACTGTGTACATGCTTTTATAAAATTGTCCCTGTAAGTCTGTTATTTTTCAACTTACTTTAACCACTTGAGCTCTGGAAGATTTTATCACCTTTATGACCAGGGCATTTTTTGCTGCGCTGCTTTATTTGGCTATTGTGCAGTCATGCAACACTGTACTTGCACAGAATCTATATATATATTTTTTCCTTTTTCCTTCCTGTGTGGTCCCCAAGATGGAAAGTAAAATGAATTGGAGACACAGCGCAATGAAAATACTTTTTTAGTCAAGTGTCAAAGGATTGGAACCTTTGTCGCATTTTTATGCAGTTTCAGTCCCTGTGTGATAATTAAGACAGGAAGTGTGAATGACACAAATAGCAATGAAAACCTGACAGGATGTAACTCTTCTGATCATGTAATTACTTACTGAGCTTCTGTATGTTTTAATCCTCACCTATGTTCCTGTTTAAGCTGCTGCTTTGATCACTGTCCCAGGTATCAAGTTTCAAGGTGGCCCCTTTCTCATGGAGCATTCTAATGAGCCACCCATGCATACAGGGACAAGAGTTGTGTCTACCTACATTGTGTGCATCAATCAAAGCCCTAAAACCTAAAACCTCCTCTGCTCCTCTCTCCTTCTCCTCTTCCATTCTTCAAGCTAACTGATGACTGCACTGTCCACTGCTAACTATTTTTCGTGAAGACTAGAAGTTCTGGATAGCAGCACTGAGAGAGCAGGGGCCAGCAGCACTAAAAGTTATAAACTGCAAGTGCTGGGGTAAGACTTTTAACAAATAATTTGCTGGGCAATTTTTTATAGTGCTTAACCACTTCAGCCCCGGAAGATTTGGCTGCTCAATGACCAGGCGATTCGGCACTGCGTTGTTTAACTGACAATTGCGCAGTCGTACGATGCTGTAACCAAACGAAATTGACGTCCTTTTTAACCCACAAATAGAGCTTTCTTTTGTTGGTATTTGATCACCTCTGGAGTTTCTATTTTTTGCGCTATAAACAAAAGAAGAGCAACAATTTTGAAAAAAACACAGTATCTTTTACTTTTTGCTATAATAAATACCCCAAATTTAAAAAAAGACAAATAACACATTTTTTTCCTCAGTTTAGGCCAATATGTATTCATCTACATATTTTTTGTAAAAAAAATCCCAATAAGCCTATATTGATTGGTTTTCGCAAAACTTATATCGTCTACAAAATAGGGGATAGCTTTATGGCATTTTTATTATTTATTTTTTTTACTAGTAATGGCGGTGATCTGCGATTTTTATTGGGACTGCGATATTGCGGCAGACAAACGGGACACTTTTGACACATTTTTGAGACCACTGAAAATTATACAGCACTGATTACTGTATAAATGTCACTGGCAGGGAAGGGGTTAACACTAGGGGGCGATCAAGGGGTTAACTGTGTTTTTTAGGTGTGTTCTAACTGTAGGGGGGATGGGACTGACTAGGGGAGGAGAGAGATCGGTATTCCTACTTAATATGAACACACGATCTGTCTCCTCTCCCCTGAGAGAACCGGGATGTGTGTGTGTGTAACACACATCCCGGTTCTCGCTCTGTCACGAGCGATCGTGGGTGCCCGTCGGTCATCGCGCCCACTGGGCACTCGCATTGGCTCTGGGCACTCGCATTGGCACTGGGCACCCGCTGCGGACTCCTTCTACAGCGTCTTAAAGGGCTGATGCAGAGTTACGGCGGCTCGCCCAGGGGAGCCAACCTGCCGCAGTACAACTGTGGTGGCCGGTCGGGAACTGTTAAAGTGTTACTAAACCCACAACAGTAAAATCAGTCTGTATATGCAGTAAAGCATGTTTGTTATATTCACTGTGGCGTCTAAGCGGTTAATCCTCCTTATTGTGTAAGAAGGCTGTTTGATCCTATCTTCTCTGATCCTCTCCTTCTTCCACTATCCCCAATCCATCTGCTGATAGAACAGAGCCTTGGGGGCACTCTGCACATGTTCAGTTTGATGTGTAATGCTAGAGAGTTTTTTTTTTTTTTTGGGAGGGTGCATGTGATCAGCACAGGTCCAATCAGCACTATCCAGACAGAGGTTCGGGGGTCATTCAGGGTCATAGGACAGTCAAAGGATAATGAAAACTCCTCCTACAAGCTTTAACCAGAAGTCACAAGACTGCTATATACTGCTGATGAGAAAAGGTATTTAGCAGTTTATATTTACTAAAGTAAATGCTTTTCCATGTTCTGTGTACTATGGGAGAGCAGATATAGTGAATGCAGGGTCCTGGGTTTACTAACACTTTAATGTGTCAAGTTACAAATGCTGGGGGTTTCTTACTATTTTAAGGAAACTTTGCTAAGAGAAATATATTTTATTTGCTGGGCTCTTTCCAAATTGCTAGTTCTGTGGTTAAGTTGCTCATTCTCTCTTTAATATTTTCTGAGTAAGCCTACTTCCCTAGTGATGGGCTTTCTTATGTGACAGCCTTGCTTGCCCTGCAAACAGTGAGGCATTAAAGCATTCTGTATTAAAACTGAACTACAATTAAAAAAAAAATGAATGCACAGCAAAATACCAGATTTTCTCCACTGCAGTTCAGTAAAATTTACAGGACTTCTCCCAACCTACTGATTGGACAGTTGAAAAACAAGCAGACTGATGAGCTCATTTCTCCCAATCACTTTATTTTCTCCTCCTATCAGCATGCTCCTTGCACCAAAGCGCAGCCGACCGGCTCGTTTTGTTCCTAGTCTGAGTTCTGCTGTACAAAAGCTGCCAGAGGCTGATGCATAGTCAAATTCAGACATTTATACTGCTTGCATTAAAAATATACATTCAAGGATGAGTTGATGAATACAGAGCTGCATTATTTGTGTCTTTTATGGCAGCTTTAAATGTTTACTATAAAAAGAGTACAGTACATGTAAAGTCGTTATTTTTACTATTTGTAGATTTTTGCAAATAATAAATATAATTAGATTAAAAATAAGAAAAATAATGAATTAAAGCATTACTATTGTCATAACTGAAAATCATATATTAATGACCACAGTGTGTTTCAATTATGTCTAGCCTACTCTCACTACTCTGAAAGATCTTGAAGTTTGTAAACTTTCTTTGTGATGACCCCCGCCCCCCCTCCAATTTACTTCTTTGAATTCTGTGACATGTATTTACTAGGCATGTGCAATTCGTTTCGTTCCGAATTCGTTTTTTAACGAATTTCGACAAATTCGTTAATTCGGGAATATCCGAAATAACGAAAACCCGTTTAACAAATTTTTTCCGAATATTCGTAAATTCGATAAAATTGGACATTCGTAAATTCGGGCATTCGAACATTCGTACATTCGCAATTTACATTCGTACATTCGTACATTCGTGCATTCGTACATTAGTAAATTAGTGAATTCGTAAATTTGTAAATTCGAAAATTCGGAAATCTGAAATAATAGTTAACTAATAATAACTTAACTATTAGTAATTACTAGTAACTTTTAATTTATAGGTATTGTAATTTCCTTTTAAATTTGGCTGTTAGTGAACGTAACACGTACAAATTTATCCGAAGTTATGAATGATCCGAAAAAACGGAATGGAACGTAATGAATTAATAATAATAAATAACAATAATAATAATAACAACGTTTTATTATTATTATTTATTATTAATTTGTTCCGTTCCATTAGTTTAGATGCAGCATTCGTTTTGGATAATTCGTAACTTCGGTTAAATTTGTATTTGTTACGTTCACTGACAGTCAAGTTTGAAAGGAAAATACAATACTTATAATTTAATAGTTAGTTACTATTTCAGATTTTTGAATTTTCGGGTTTTTGGATTTTCAAACTTCGAATTTACAAATTTCCGAATTTTCTAATTTACAAATGTACGATTTTACGAATGTATGAATTTACGAATGTACAAATGTAAAAATGTACGAATGTACGAATGAACGAATGTACGAATGAACGAATGTTCGAATTACGAATGAACGAATGTACGAATGAACGCATTTACGAATTTACGAATGAACGAATTTACGAATCGCGATCATAACGAATGACCCGAAAAACGAAAAAAATAATAAACTAATGAAACGAAAACGAAAATAAACGAATTTTTTTGGTTGTGCACATGTCTAGTATTTACTATGCCCTATGGGAAAGCACTGCTGTGTCATACCTTTTACAGAGCCTTCCTTCTGAACTACCAAGGTTCTGAGAGGAGCAGTTTCAGGAGGCAGATTTAGTACAGCATTCACAGCTTGCAGGCAGCAATGTACCATGGGATATGTAGTCCTGATAAACAGAAATTCAACAGAGGAGAAGCTGTAAAGCATGCAGGGGATCCAGGAAGTTGTAGAAAGAGATGGCCAGCAGACAGGCAGCACTCACAACATGAAATCAGGTTTTCAAGTAAGCTTATATTGGATCGTGAAATATAACTATTGTTTGTATTGTTGTTACAATGCTATTGGTTTAAAGTGAAAATGTATACTGCGACCATAGATCTCCTATAAATAGTTATTTAAAATAAAATTGACAAAGCACTAGAGTTTCCATTTAATCCATGTTTTCTATAATCCCACGCAGTCAATATGTAACGAGTAAACTTCCTTAATGATGGCTTTCATTGAGGTAAAGCTCGCCTTACATGGGGCAGAATGAAAAAAAAAAATCCTCCATCCACACAAGTGAGGTGGACAAGGGAATCCCTCCTATGGAACAATGTATTCTGACAGTGGGAACCGGAGCCATTAGAATGCACAGATGGCTGCAGACGCTGATTGAGAAAAGTTTTCCAGCATGCCCCTTCAACAGAAGTCATTCAAACAAACTTCTTGTTGGATTGGGGACAGCGATGAGGCTTGATGCACTAGGGGTATTTGGGATTAACTCTTCTTTGTTACATACAAGTAAGCAAAGGCGGCACAGTGGTGTAGTGGGTAGCACTCTAGCCTAGCAGTAAGAAGGGTCGCTGGTTCGAATCCCAACCACGACACTACCTGCCTGGAGTTTGCATGTTCTCCCTGTGCCTGCGTGGGTTTCCTCCCACACTCCAAAGACATGCTGGTAGGTTAATTGGATTCTGTCCAAAATTGTCCCTAGTATGTATGAATGTGAGTTAGGGACCTTAGATTGTAAGCTCCTTGAGGGTAGGGACTGATGTGAATGTACAATGTATATGTAAAATGCTGCGTAAATTGACGGCACTATATAAGTACCTGAAATAAATAATAAATAAATAAAATAGATTCTCGGATCAGTTTACCTATAAAAGGGAGAGAATAGACTGGTTGGTATATTGCAATAAATCCTGGATGAAAAACAGAAGTGCTAAATAAAAGTAGGTTTTATTTTGTATATTCAGTTAAATTCCTAATTTAAAATTTGAATGGAAAATTCAAATTCAAATAAGCAAAAATAATGTTTAAATATATTTTATATTTCTATATAGAACATATATGAAAGAGTGTTTAAAAACTTAACATAAAAGCAACAAAAAGTTAACGGGTACATTTTTTCCTCTTTCCCAAGTAACATATAGTATAAAATAAATAAATAAATAAGACAACAAAGCACCTGTCAGGAGCTAATGTTGTGATGAATTGAGAAATCCATGCTGCCTGTTCCAATATTCATAGGAGAGTATTAAGATGGATTCTTGGCTAGATTTCATTTACCATTCAAGACTAAATAAAGTCTACCACGGAGATCAAACTGTCTCTATGCTGGATATGAGAGCATTTCTCTCTCTCCAGCCCTATTGACACCTGAGGAGCCCACAGAGCCATTATCACTCTCGTTTCTCATCAGAGAGCCTTTCAAGTCCCGAAGTCTATTATTGATGCTCATTTATTTCTAGAACTTTCCCTGAGCCCATTCGTTTTAACAGGACAGCTTTTGAGGATAAGGGGGAAAAAAAGCAAAGTGAACTTTGAAGAATGCAGCAATCAGGAAAGCTTTTTGTGGTTAAATGTTCTAATTAGATAATTATTGACCTTCACGTCAACAGGCTCATCCGTACACTAGGAAAGTGAAAATTACAGCCTCACAAAATGTAGAGATTGTAAGGCTTGAGGTTTTTTTCCTTTAAAGCCTTTTAAAGGAAACTATGGTGCATATATTCAACAGTTTGAGTTATTACTGCGAAGTACATAATATTTATGTGTCTGCCATTTTAATTGTCTGGTGTACTGCATGTTGAGGATTGCATTTTATATATATATTGTATTTATCTGTTTATAACACGCACAAGTGTATAACATGCATCCCAATTTTAGGAGGGAAGTTTAAGGAAAAAAACTTACATTATAAATAAAGAACTTTGAAGCAAAATTAGGGTCACAGCTCATTAATGCATCCTGCTCAGTGCTCATCTGCAGCCTCTAAATTGCCGAACAATGCACCCTGCTCAGTGCCCATCTGCAGCCATTAAATTGCCCATAAATGAACCCTGCTCAGTGCCCATCTGCAGCCATTAAATTGACCAACAATGCAGCCTGTTCAGTGCCCATCTGCAGCCTCACCTTTCCCATCATTGCAGCCTCGCCAGTGTTGGATTATCCCTGCTGTCTCCGAGGGAAGAGGAGGAGCAAGCGCCTCTGAATTACACAGAGCCGTGATCTCCTGCTCATATGATAGACAGAACAGTGGCCAATGCGGGGCCAGGAGGCGTGGCTGTGAGTGACGGAGCGCTGGGTAAACAGGAGATTGCGGTTTCCACTCCTCCTCTTCCCTCAGAGACAGCAGGGATTGGTGTATAACACGCACCCGCGATTTCCCCCTGATTTTAAGGGGAAAAAAGTGCATGTTACATGCCGATAAATACGGATAAATACGGTAAATTTGAAAATACTCCCTTTAGTTATTTGTGAGCCAAATATAGTCAGCACCCTGGCTGAACAGCTGCTGACATAAAATATATCACAGGATATGTCACCTAGAGTCTATATTGTTTTTAAGTAGTAAAGATAGAAGGTTCATGAAGGCCTTAGATGGTGGTCAGATGTGCAAGCATTATGTTACCAATGAGAGATCTTTTAACAAAGATACACTTTTGGATTGGTAAAATGTACAGATTTAATCTTATGATGTAGGGAGGAGGAGTACTACTGTGGATGAAAACAAGGCGCCACTCTAAGTGCAGAGATTACATGAAGTTTATTAAGCAACTAGGAAAAGCGGTACTCACAAGGGTACATGATAAAAAGGCATGTTGGCAATGATGCCGGAGTGTCCTGGAGTGGCGGTGGTGTCCGATGGACAGGCTGCGGCGGTGGATGCCGTTGCTTCCTGCCGCTGGAACGCACGCTGGAAACCAAGGAAACCAGAGAGATGAGATCACTTCTGGGTAGGTGGACTTGCAGGCGACGCGTTTGCGGAGCTACGCTCCTTCCTCAGGCCTAACGTGAGATGTAATTGGGCTAGGATTAAGAGGCTGGTGGATGGCGCTCTATGCATTGGATTTAGCTGCAATCGCTCAGGTTGGCACAAAAACTAGCCGGTTAGGATTCATCAGACAACAAATGCTAAAATGACTAAGATTGAACAATACAATACCAATTTTAAAAACACAATTCAGAAGAATGTGTGTAAAAATTATATAGGAACATTGTAGATAATAATAAGTGATATAAATGGAGAAAGAAGAAGTGGTGACACAGAAAACCACATTTAGAGCATAAGAGGTGCTGCAAGGACACATGACCTAAGCTGACAATTGGGGATTGCACATGAAAACGAGTCTAAACGAAAAGTTGCAGAATGTTGAAATGCATATTTGTTGTAAATAAATAAAAATTAAAAATTAAATTGAAAAGTAGGATAACAGTTGTTAATAAATGAGATTGAACAAATTAACCAAAGTGTATATCCAGTACGTTTCCCTCAATCTCATTAATTAACAACTGTTATCCCACTTTTCAATTTAATTTTTATTTAAAAAAAGTTAAATTTGGTGTTATCGCTCTCACTCTCTCACACTAACACTCACACTACTGGAAGTTCAACATGGCACCTCACAGCAAAGAACTCTCTGAGGATCTGAAAAAAATAATTTTTGCTCTACATAAAGATGGCCTAGGCTATAAGAAGATTGCCAAGACCCTGAAACTGAGCTGCAGTGCGGTGGCCAAGACCATACAGTGGTTTAACAGGAAAGATTCCACTCAGAACAGGCCTCACCATGGTTAACCAAAGAAGTTAAGTGCACATGCTCAGCGTCATATCCAGAGGTTGTCTTTGGGAAATAGACGTATGAGTGCTGCCAGCATTGCTGCAGAGGTTGAAGGGGTGGGGGTCAGCTGGTCAGTGCTCAGACCATACGCCGCACACTGCATCAAATTGTCCCAGAAGGAAGCCACTTATAAAGATGATGCACAAGAAAGCTCACAAACAGTTTGCTGAAGACAAGCAGACTAAGGACATTGATTACTGGAACCATGTCCTGTGGTCTGATGAGACCAAGATAATCTTATTTGGTTCAGATGGTGTCAAGCGTGTGTGGCAGCAACCAGGTGAGGAGTACAAAGACAAGTGTATCTTGCCTACAGTCAAGAATGGTGGTGGGAGTGTCATGGTCTGGGGCTGCATGAGTGCTGCCGACACTGGGGAGCTACAGTTCATTGAGGGAACCATGAATGCCAACATGAACTGTGACATGCTGAAGCAAAGCATGATCCCCTTCCTTCAGAGACTGGGGCGCAGGACAGTATTTGAAAATGATAACAACCCCAAACACACCTCCAAGACAACCACTGCCTTGCTAAAGAAGCTGAGGGTAAAGGTGACCGACTGGCCAAGCATGTCTCCAGACCTAAACCCTATTGAGCATCTGTGGGGCATCCTCAAACGGAAGGTGGAGGAGCACAAGGTCTCGAACATCCACCAGCTCTGTGATGTCATCATGGAGGAGTGGAAGAGGACTCCAGTGGCAACCTGTGAAGCTCTGGTGAACTCCATGCCCAAGAGGGTTAAGGCAGTGCTGGAAAATAATGGTGGCCACACAAAATATTGACACTTTGGGTCTAATTTGGATATTTTCACTTAGAGGTGTATTCACTTTTGTTGCCAACGGTTTAGACATTAATGGCTGTGTGTTGAGTTATTTTGAGGGGATAGCAATACATTTTTTTTTTTGCAGAGATATTTAGTTGTAATTTAAGCTAAATTAGGTTTTATGTATGTCCTTAACATTTTTTTGGTGCAACAGTACTTTTTGGAGACATCACCCCATGATTTATGGGTATTGGCATAGTAAAATATAGCTATTCCAAGGTCAGTTAATGGTTTTTATGGTATGTTTTTGCTCCTCCCTGCTGCCATATATATAAGTAATAAAGCCAAATACACACATACCAAAATTCAGCCAGTTCAGGAGGAACCGGACAAATTTTGGTATGTGTGTAGTCTTCTCTGTTCAATAGAAGCCATTCTAACCATTCATGCTGGAAAACCAGAATTCGATCAGCTCTTGCAGCCAATGACTGCAGTGCTGATCTGTGTACTCTGACAAGGGGAAGGGGAGCCCCCACTGTCAGAGTACAATACTGAGGTGAGGGAGATCCCTGCATCCATCCGTTGACTGAATGGGAAAAAAAACTGTTTACAACATGAATGGCCCATTGCATGTAAAATGTCTGTAATAAAGCTGACATTAGAAAGCTTGCAACACAGGTAAAAGACGCAGAGCTGAAAACAGTGATCACAAATGTAAACAAAGCTTGTATTTACATCTGAGAGCCTGCACCTTCCTCCTCTGCCACCAATCCTCCTGGTCCGATCCTCCTCAATATTCTTCTGCCTAGTCCTGTAAATTAAACCGCTCCCACTGACAACTAACAAAAGGGGGTTACATTGGTCAGCAAGAGTAGCACAATAATCACAGAGCACAGCAAGGGGGCACATACAGGAGGCATATAGACCTTAAAGGGACACACTGACCACCAATGTTATGGTGAAAAAAAACATCACTAACCACAAATGTTATGGGACACCCACCACTGATCACCAACTATAAAGGGGGCACACACCACTGACCACCAACCACCACCATAAAGGCGCACCAAAACCTATAAGCTGTTTGGTGCATTACATAGTCCTGACCAGGGCCAGCACAAGGGGGGGCAGGAGGGGCGGCTGCCCTGGGCACTGTGGCATCATGTAAGGTGGGGGGATACTGCAAGGAGATTGAGGGGGAGGAGGGGGGAGGGGATTTCTGTTGGGAGGAGGGATTTGGGGGGCAGCAGGGGAAAAGAATGGTTCTAGGAGGGGAAATATGGGGAGGGGGGTGCTAGGAGTGGTGATTCAGGAGAATCTGTGTTGAAAGCGGGGTTGGGAGAAGAGGATTTGTGCTTGGTGGGGATTTGGGGGTGTTGTGCTAGAAGAAGTGATATGATAGAGGGGGGAGGGGATTTGTGCTTGTATGGATAATTGAGGGGTGTTTGTACTAGGATTGGGGTGAAGGATTGGTGCTAGGATAGATGATTTTTTTTGGGGGGTGGGGCATTTGTGCTGGAGGGATTTGGGTGATGGAGGGGGCAAAGATATATGCTGGGGGGGGGGGTCAGCAGAGGGCTGCTGTGTATTGGGATTAGGGCGGTTTTATGCTTTGGAGGTAATCATACAGATTAGTGCCCACTTTTTTTGGGGGGGGGGGGATTTTTGCTGACACATAATGGTCATACTACTTGGGGGGGTGCAGTTTGGCATGTTTGCCCTGGGCTCTATGTGACCTTGTCTTGACTAGTGCACTATATACGCTTTTGTCCAAAACGAAAAAAATGGGGGCATTATAAGAAGATATTATAATAAAGAAATTGTTTTTTGTTTTCAAAATGTTAGGCCTTTTTTCCCCTTCTTTAGTAACCAATAAAAACCCAGTGTTGTTAAATACCACCAAAAGAAAGCTCCATCTGTCTACTATTTCATGACATGGTAATTGTCAGAGCACTGAAAGCTGAAAAATGGCCCTGTAATGAATGGGTATATACAGGCTGATATTCAAGTGGTTCAATTCCATTTTCAACTTAGGGAAGGACAAGGACATTCCCATAATGTATGAGAATGGTTTAATTAAAGGTTGTGCTACAGATCATGCCTGCATATTTACATTTAATGTGACTCTAAGTTATATTTACAAGCCTACATCTAATATTGTGGCAGATTCAATGCTCAAGAGTTCACAGTGCGTTTCACGTGTTTATCTGTTCTATAATTTGTAGGCGCATGGAGCAGAATGTGCTTTTTCTTTATTTTATTAAATATGATTTCTGTTGTAGTCACATAAACTGGTGAATTTATTTTTGTTTATTTAGCTCCAGTTTTACACACACACACATATTTATCTTCAAAACATTACAATGAGTATAGACTCCATTGAACACTGCCTTTACGTAACAACTGTACATACTGTATATAACTAGGTCTATGGTATAACAACTTTTGTGTATGTAATATATTAACAACTGCCATACAGACAATTTATAATTAATTATTATTCAAAATATTTTTCACATTCTTCTGTTATATTACCTTTTTTTTTTTTTTTTTAAATTCTTTTTATTAATTTTCAACACAAACAGACATACATACCCCGGAAGGTAATATGCCTTGCCGGAGTCGGCCACGCAGGGCCTAAAACAGAACTAATATAGTTCAAACTAACTCCCGCCTTTCCCTCCCCCCACCCACCATTCCGACCAGTCGCCATACAAAAAAATTCACAGTAATAATAGTGTGCACCTTATGATTGAAACATATCCTTATGTTATATCCCTCTGATATCTAATATCTTATGGCAATAGAACACAAGTAAGTTATCAACAGAGACTTCATCTATTGATCAGTTTGTCAGAATATTAATTTCCCAACTCTATTAACCACCTAAGTAGACATTTGTCTCCTGATTATCCCACTGTAGCTGTAGAATCTAGCCAGGCCTGCCATACCTTATTGAACTTCTTTTCACAGCCTCTAGATCTGTAGGTTGCTCTATATAAATGAATGACTGAGTTAACCACTTTTTTCAGTAGGACAAGGTGGGAGCAGCTGTTTTTTTTCAATTTAATAGTATAGCTTTTCTACCATAGAATAACCCAATATTTAATAAAGTGCGGTGAGCTCAAGATGGAACCACCTCCTCCAGCAACCCAATTAAGCAGACTCTAGGTGTCATTGGAACTGGGGTGCTGAGTACCTCCGCCAGACATTCTGTAATACCTGACCAGAATATTTGAATTTGCGTGCAACTCCAGAAGATATGCTCTGTATCAGCTGGGGCGTGAGAGCATCTCCAACACTGGCAGCTAGCTGTTGGATATATGTGTGACAACCTGGTGGGCGTAAAATATACGCGGTGAAGGAACTTAAAATGGATTGCTGAGACTCTTGCTGAGACTAGATATTTAAACGGATGGTCCCACATATCGTCCCAGTCCTCTCCCTGAATGTCAGTAATTTCTTTCTCCCACTGTTCTCTACATTTAATGATCCCCAAAGGCGTTTTTTTAAAGAGAGATTTGTACACTGATGACAGAGGCTTGACCAAGTCCTCTTCTGTTAAGAGGTTTTCTAGTGCTGATGGCATATATTCAGTCCTGTGGCCATTAAAGTGCTCCTGAAAAGCGTGGCGCAACTGTAAATAGTGGAAGAAAAAGGAGTTAGGTAGATTATGTCTGGTCTTTATCTGATCGAATGTACAAAGCTCCCCCTCTCTAATAATGTCATTCAATACCTTAACACCCTTGCATGCCCATATCATGGGGTCAGGAAGGGAGAAAAAATGTGGGAGTTTCGGGTCCATTCATATTGGGGCCGAAGGAGTAACTTCCATATAGCTAGGGGCATCAAGGTGGTAGTAGTTTCCCATGCCTTAATCATTGCCTTTGTCGAGTCCGTCAGGGGCAAACAAGATTTCCCACTCCTATATAGGGCCATCTTTAAACTTTCATATGACCCCAGATGTGCTGCCTCTACAACCGTAGCGGAATCACCATCATCCGCTGTCAGCCATCTTCTGGCGAACACCATCTGTCCAGCCAGATAATATTTCTGTCGGTCAGGTAATGCTAGTCCCCCCTGACCCCATGGCTCTTGTAATATTTTGATGCCTATGTGCGGCGACTGTGGTGACCATAAGAAGGACCCTATTATTCTATTTAGTGATTTAAAAAAGGTTTTCAAAATCCACAATGGGGAATGACATAGGAAATACAAAATTACCGAGAGGAATTTCATTTTAATGAGGCTAACTCTACCCAACAGTGAGAGGGGTAGATTCTTCCATGCTGTTGTCTTTTGCTTAAGTCTATTTACTAATGGCAGGAGATTTAGGGACATATAGTCTTGGATATTGGCTGTTATTTTAACCCCAAGATAAGTTATTGAGGAGACCCATTAAAGCAGTAATGTATCATCTAGTAGTTTCTTAGCTTCCGTGCCTAGTGGTAGAATTGATGACTTGCTCCAGTTCGCTCTCAGACCCGAAAAGGTGGCAAATTTGTCTAAAATCGATAGGGCAGTCCTGAGAGACAGTCCAGGATCCTTGAGAAACAAGAGCATGTCATCAGCATATAGTGCAATGCATTCTTTTATGGTCAACACCTGAATTGCTCCCACATCCCCAGACTGCCTAAGTGCCCTGGCCATAGGTTCCATCATTAAGGCGAAGAGAAAAGGGGAAAGCGGACACCCCTGTCTGGTTCCTCTTCCTATTGGGAAAACTCAGGGACCAGAGTACCAAGCCTAACCGCCGTCCTCGGTGCACCATAAAGCAGTGTGACCCAACGACGGAAACCAGGAACGAACACCATTGTCTTCAACACTGCGTGCATATATTGCCAGTCTACAGAGTCAAAGGCTTTTTCAATGTCGATGGAGACAATAACTTTGGCTGGAAACTCTATATTATGCATCTGTAAATGTGTGAACAATCTCCTTAAGTTTGTACCTGTTGACATGCCAGGCATAAAACCTGTTTGGTCAATATCCACCAGGGTCGAAATAACCCTGGCCAATCTTGTAGCCAGCACTTTAGCTAGAATCTTAAGATCCATGTTAAGCAATGCTATAGGATGATATCAGGAGCATACCTGAGGGTCCTTGCCAGGCTTCAGAAGAAGCACCATATATGCTTCCATCATTGAGGCCGGCAAGGCGCCATCTGTTATATTACCTTTAACATAGACTAGTAATAAAAGGTTTCCAACTGAAAGAGATTTTCAATATGGCCATGTAGGAAAAGATAGTTTGGGCCTAAGTTCTAATCCACTTAAATAAAAGTTTGCATATATCAGTAAGTACCTGTTTTATCAAATTATGAAAAGCAAATTCTTCTGCTAGCTAACATCCAGAAGGGGTTAGAAACCACAATGTAAAAAAATTTGTCACACATGAACTCACATTTACTCACTCGGAAGCGTCATTTACATGAGCTAGTTAACCCGTCTTGATGTTAATAACTATAATAAAACACCACCTGTCTCTGTCTAACATGTAACAGAATGTGCTATAATAACCTGGTTATAGGAGAGGTGGAGATCTGGCATAGTCAGCAGTCCAGCTTTGCCGTTTCAGAGCTCACAGTTCTATATCCCCAAGAATATGGCTCAAGGGGAGCTAGAGTTTGACTGCTGTATAATCTGTGTGCCAAGACGCTGCTTTTTAACAAGGTTATCTTCCTTACAATAGTGAGCACCAAGATATAACTAATGGCAGGAGCTGTCTCTGGTGTTATTTTCCCTGTATCATTTTGTGTAACATTTAGAGTTGGAGAAGCTTTTGATACTCTGCAAATATTTTCCTAGATCAGATAGGTGCAAGTAAATTAGAAAATTTGACCACTACATTTATTTTCAAGAAAAACAACAGACCGCTCTGTTTTTAATCATTTATATAAAATATATATCTATATCTATAGATATAGATATATATCTATATATCTATATCTATATAAATAAATATAGATATATAGATAGATATATACACAGTATATATAAAAAGTCTACACACCCCCAGTAACATTTCTGACTTTGCAGATGACACCAAGCTATGCAGTGGAATAACGTCCTCACAGGATGTCTCCAATTTACAAGCTGACCTCAGTGCACTGTCTAATTGGGCAACTGAGTGGCAAATGAGGTTTAATGTTGATAAATGTAAAGTTATGCACTTGAGGCCTAAGAATATGCATGCATCATACATACTAGGGGGATTACAACTGGGGGAATCCGTGGTGGAGAAGGATCTGGGGGTTTTGGTAGATCTCAAGCTCAATAATAGCATGCAATGCCAAGCTGCGGTTTCCAAAGCGAGCAAAGTCCTTTCTTCTATTAAGAGAGGTATAGACCCCAGAGAGGAAGATATCATTTTTGCCTCTGTACAAATCATTAGTAAGACCGCATCTGGAATATGCAGTTAAGTTTTGGACACCGGTTCTCAAAAAGCACATGGGGGAACTGGAGAAAGTGCAGAGAAGGGCAACCAACTGATAAGAGACATGGAGGAGCTCAGCTATGAGGAAAGATTAGAGGAACTGAATTTATTCACTCTTGAGAAGAGGAGATTAAGGGGGAATATGATCAACATGAACAAATATATAAGGGGTCCATATAGTGAACTTGGTGTTTAGTTATTCACTTTAAGGTTATCACAGAGGACAAGGGGGCATTCTTTATGTCTTGAGCAAAAAAGATTTCATCTCCAAATACGGAAAGGTTTCTTCACAGTAAGAGCTATGAAAATGTGGAATAGACTCCCTCCAGGGGTGGTTCTGGCAAGTTCAGTATATTGCTTTAAAAAAGGCCTGGATTCTTTCATAAATGTACAGAATATAACTGGGTATTGATATTTATAGGTAAAGTTGATCCAGAGAAAATCCGATTGCCTCTCGGGGGATCAGGAAGGATTTTTTTTCCCCCTGCTGTAGCAAAAGAATGCTTTTCTGGGGTTTTTGCCTTCCTCTGGATCAACTGTGCGTAAAGGATTGTGTATATGGGATTGCATTATTATTCTTTTTTTTTTTTGGTTGAACTAGATGGACTTGTGTCTTTTTTTTAACCTAACTATGTCCCCCCCCCCCCCCCCCGTTAAAATATCAGGTTTCTGTGATGTAAAAAAATGAGACAAAGATAAATCGGTTCGAGCGGACTCGATGTCCGCCAGCGGCCCATGATCGCCTAGTACAGAGGCAGAACGGGGCTCTGCCTTTGTAAACGAGACAAATCCCCGTTCTGACAGGGAACATGTCAGAGATCTACTGTTCCCAGTCATCAGGAACAGTGATCTCTGTCATGGCCCTGGCAGCCCACCCCCCCCTACAGTTAGAACACACCCAGTGAACACAGTTAGCCCCTTGATCACCCCCTAGTGTTAACCCCTTCCCTGTCAATGTCATTTTTACATTGATCAGTGCATTTTTATAGCACTGATCAATGTATTATTGTCAATGGTCCCCAAAAAGTGTCATTTGGGGTCAGATTTGTCCACCACAATGTCACAGTCCTGCTAAAAATCGCAGATCGCCACCATTACTTGTAAAAACAATTAAAAAAAATAAAATTCCCTAAATCTATCCCATAGTTTGTAGACGCGATAACTTTTGCCCAAACCAATCAATATATACCTATTGCGATTTTTTTTACCAAAAATAAGTAAAGGAATATATATCAGTCTAAACTGATAAATTTGTTTTTTTATATTTTTTTGGATATGTATTATAGCAAAAAGTGAAAAAAATAATATTTTTTTAAAAATTGTCGCTCTTTGTTTGTTCATAATTTTGTGTGGGTACAGCGTCACATGACCGTGCAATTGTCAGTTAAAGCAATGCAGTGCCGTATCGCAAAAAATGGTCTGGTCATTAAGGGGGCAAAAACTTTCGGGGCTGAAGTGGTTAATGAGGAAATTAAAGCAAAACATGTTCGTATGTCCTTTGCATAAAGGAGGGATGAGGAAAACATATTTTCTGAAATATAGATAAAATGTATTAATAATTATTTCCATCTTCAGACAATGGGTGTATACATACAGTATATACAGTGCTCAGTGGCTGAGAAGAGATAAAAATACTTGGAACTTAGAAAGACTCTGAGAAGAGTGTAATGAGAAACTCTGCATGTGATCCTAGCATTCGTCTCCAGATAGCATGGTCAGGCCAGTTATGTAAATGCTTTAACATCTAAAAATGGATTTGCATAAATCATATTATATATAGAAAGCCCAACTAGGCCCATGAAATTCAAATTCTAATAAATATTATGTCACAATGAGGAGCATTACTGAGATGTTAAATCTTGATTTTCAAAGCTTAAAAAGGTGAAACTGTGCTTTGTGCAGGGCAGGGCAGATCAACAGTTTGATTTAACAAGACACATAATAAACATAGCACTAACCATGTCTAAAAAGAATATTAACAAACTTGCAGTTTATTATTATATTTTATGTATCTTTTGTGCTGTGTTTATTTTGTTTTAAAAATGAATTGTGATCTTTTTAGCACAGTAGCTGAAACATTGCTCAAATATAAAAAAATTAGTGCAGAACTTATATGTTGATTTATCCATTTGCGCTTCGGAAGGTTTTCCCCCTTCATGACCAGGCCATTTTTTGCGATACGGCACTGCGTTCATTTAACCTCCCTGGCGGTATGATTATTTCGGATTTTAGGTGCTGAAAGCGGTACAATTATTTTGCATGGAAATTTGGCGTTTTATATTGTAGGCCTGTAATTCTTAACAATAACACACTTAAGTCTGTCCAAACAAGAGTCTAGTAGACATCCCGGGTATGATGAAGTTTGAAACACAAAATCATAAATTATAATATAACAAATAAATATAAATAATTAAAAAAAATAATAATAAAATACATTTCCCCACGAATCACTATCGCTCAATTCTGCAAGTGTTCTAATTTTCTGTTCTGTTTTCTAGCTGGTCTAAAACCACTTTTGAGTTAAAGGGACACTTTTTGGTTGCTATGGACAATCTCAAGTTTCCAGGCAGAAAGAACAATATATATAATAGAAAACTGCATGCATTGGACAAAGCACTGGGGACAAAATGGATGTGAAATTATTTCATACAGTACTGTCATCTGTAAGATGACAGCACTGTATGTGTTATGAATTTTACATTTTTTGAATTTGAAGCCAGGCTCCGCCCCCATGCGTCGCAACGCTTGCAGGGAACTGAGCCTGGCACAGAGAGGCTTCGGAAGAGGACACAGCCCGCAGACACAGCGGGGGACATCGCAGGATCCTGGAGACAAGGTAAGTAACACTGGACCAGGATCCTGAGATGTAATCCCGAGTGTGGCTCGGGGTTACTGCTAATGGTGCTGAAATTTAACCCCGAGCCACACTTGGGAATAACGTCAGGGAGGTTAACTGACAATTGCATGCAAGGGGGTTTATTTACTAAAGCTGGAGAGTGCAAAAATCGGTCTCACCTCTGCAGAGAAACCAATCAGCTCCTAACCTCAGCTTGTTCAATTAAGCTTTGGCAATAAAACCTGGAAGCTGATTGGTTTCTATGTAGAAGTGAGACTGATTTTGCACTTTCCACCTTTAGTAAAGAAAACCCCACAGAGCTTTCTTTTGGTGATATTTGATCACCTCTATGATTTTTATTTTTTGCACTATAAACAAAAAAAGACAGACAATTTTGAAAAAAAATATATATTTCTTACTTTTTTGCTATAAAACACATGCAATAAAAAAGTAGAAAAAAAATCAAATTTTGTCATCAATTTAGGCCAATATGTATTCTGCTACATGTTTTTGGTAAAAAAAAATCCCAATAAGTGTATATTGATTGGTTTGCGTAAAAGTTATAGCATCAACAAACTATGGGATAAATTTATGGATTTTTTTTTTTATATATTTATATTTTTTTACTAGTAATGGCCGCGAACAGTGACTTATTGTGGGACTGCGACATTGCGGCGAACAAATCAGACACTAAGTGACACTTTTTGGGGACCAGTGACACTAATACAGTGATCAGTGCTACAAATATGCACTGCCATTGTACTAATGACACTGGCAGGGAAGGTGTAAACAGCAGGGGCGATCAGAGGATTAACTGTGTGCCTAACCTGCGGGAGGTGCTTGTACTATGGGAAGGCAGAGATCCGTGTTCCTGCTTTGCAGGAACACAGGATCACAACCTTCCCTTCTCACAGAAACGGTGTTGTTTCACAAATGATCAATGGGTCCTGGCGGACAGCCTGTCCGCTGGACCCACTGATTGGCTCCTGCTGTGTCCAACCAGTGGGCCACTGGCAATGCTCGTGCAGAATACGGTCGGCAAGCGGTTAAAGTAGAACTAATGGCTCCTGTAATATAGTTTCAATAAATACCGAATCCAGATTTGCATGTGATGCGGGAGCCTCATAAAGTAAACACATTTCTTCTTCATTTGTGTCTCCCACATTCCCCCTCCCAGACACTGCAGCTCACAGTTAGAAGGTTTCAGCAACAAAGGTCTTACTGTCAACATACATTAAAAATTACCTTCATCAACATGTGTTTATGTTTTAAGAACTTGGTTTCTGATTGTGGATCTATTCCCTAAGCTACATGATTTTTTTTTACTATGTTCTTTATTTTATCAGTTCCCTAAATACTTCAATGGCATAGAGTAGTTATTTTTATTGAATTAAATAATTATGTGACCACTGAAATAATAACTTCTCATGAATCCATATAATTTTTCATGAAGCATCATTGTATCTTTATTTTTATGTATCTTTTGTTCTGCTCTCCTCATCAGACACCTTATAGAAACTTACAGGTAACACGAGCCAATGTTAATATTTTAAACATCTTCTTTCAAGATATAGTTTTTTTCTTGTTTTTTTTTTTTTTTTAATTATTTGCGTACCTTGGAACAACCATATTTGTTTGATGCATATCTTTCATCCAGTTTTTGGTTGTGCTTTTGTTACCTTATTATCTTAATGCATATAAACTGCACTTATTTTTTTAGATCTAAAAACTACAGATCCTTAGCAATCTCTAACATCAAACTTTCATAACACTTATGGCTGCCGTACATTATGTGATCTTAGCCTAGTCTCCAAGCCAAAAAATGTTTTCCTTACTTAATGTATTTATGGTATTTTAAGTTCTTATATAGCACCATCAATGTATGCAACACTTTACACATATATATTGTACATTCAATAAAGAGGATTTTTTTAATGTAAAATAATAATGGAATTTGCTGATATATAAAAGTGCCCTACTAATTCACTGTAAGGGTTTTTTTTCCAGTGATAGATTCACTTTAGCTACACCAACACATTTAAAAATCAAGCTTTTAGATCATGACTTAAAGGTCAAACCAGCTGACATGTAAGATAAGACAATGAACCCCTGTAGGAGTAATACAGGTAGTCAGGAGCCCACATGCCCACATCTACAGTATGTACTTCTCATTTACCGCAGCCGATTTAGCATCTGTAGTTATCAGCAATGCACTGCACATCGTTTTACATGGCACAGACTGAAAGGATAACTATCAGCCTGTTACAGCTAATTACTGGGAACAGATCAGGAGAGTGGGCTAGCTAGAGAAAACTGCAGCACCTGAGTGTAATTTCCACACAAATGGGAGATTATGTTACACTGCAAATTGTCATCCATGAGAAACAAGAAAGGGATCTCACCCAAAGGATTAAAATCAATATCTATTCACTTTAATAGCAGCAGATACATTTTCTCCAAAACAGGTCTTAATCAGGATGTACACTGCAGTATTGTGTTTATATGCAATGTGAATCTTAGCAAGGGCCTGTGTTATCTGAAATGTCAATTTTGATTTTGTGGAAGAGAAAAAAATATCCACAAATAGAAAAGTATAAAGCCATCTGTATTCGATGCAGAATTAAATTATGGGCACGTACCGTCATAATATTTAATAAGAGCAAGAAAAGCTTCGACAAGCTGGAAGGCCAGGTTTAAGGTAGCAGCTGTGCAGTTTTTGATCATTTGTCTCCTTTTAAAACTCTACCCGAACCTAAACCCCAACAGAGATATTTGGGATGACTGTTGTTGCTAATGAAACGAGTAAGCTTAGGTGTGTACGTGAAAGTGTGAGAGTTCGCAACAAGTAAATTAAATTGGAAGAAAATAAAGATATAAGGTAATAGAAAATTGAGATCAAATAAAACAAACTTTATTACTAATTTCTTTAATCATGGAAGTTTGCAGTACTATTCAGTTATTATGTTTGCATCTTGTTTTTGTGTTGTTGCAAATTTAAAAACAACTTGCTGCAACAAAATGCATTTACACCCATTAAAATATATTTGTAAAATAGACATTAAACCAATGTAAAAATATACATAAATCATCACCATCTAAAGATGTAAAAAAATAAATAAATGTTTTCACTAACCATAAAACTTTTTTTTCTTAAGATAAATGATTTGTTCTATATGTTAAAATATGTTTTTATTATACTGTAATGTATTCTTTAATTAGTAGCACAATTTTTTACAATATGTAAGGCAAATATAAAACTGAGGAAACGATTAAAATAGAAAGGTATGCTTTATACTTTTTTTTTTTTTTGGTTGTTCAAAATGTATAATTACCTTGGACTTGAGATTAAGTATTACTATCCTGCATGTTTAACATGCATTTACTGTTACAAGACTGCATCCCCACACAATACCAATAGAATAATATTCCATTAATAAAGTATATTTGTATTTATCAGCTTATAAAACACAAAGCAGCATTTTAATTTATGCTGATCTCTGCATGAAAATGTTACCTGCCTCATTATATTTGAAATGTGTGAGTAAATTGGATAATATGGGAATTTCTAACGAAATATCAGAATAAACATTTGTCCAATTTAAGCCATGCTGGAAATGCTAGAACCTTTAAAGACCTTGAATATCATTATTCTACAGATCACAATATGAGGGCAAAAGAAAAAAAAAGAGAAGTTTGGTGCTGGTTAATGAAACACCTACAGAAAAACGAAAAGCAATGATTCAAAAACCATTGTAATGCATATCAATAAGCATCATAAGAATTATTTTTTTCAAGAACAATCTTTGTCCAAGAAATGGCTTGGTAATCCATGATCAGCTTATCAAGTATCACAATAAAATGCTAGGCAGCAAAAAAAAAAAAATTAGTACACAAATGAAAATGTTAATAACAGATACTTCTTTTAATTAAAAACAACATGCAATTCTGCTCATTATAAAAATGGAACCTGTACATTGAAGTAAAGAATCAGCAGATTCAAATGATTTTTTTAAATAATTATTAGTTGCACAAATGTGCTTCCTTGGAACAACTGAAAATCATGCAATAAAAAAGTAACAAAAGAATATGCAGTCTAAATGTGTAGTGGGCAAACTTGAATAATGAAAATTGTTTTCCCATTACAATTCACTGACAGCTGACTGTTCTTCATGTGTTGAGTAGACTTGAGTGAGTTAATAGGGAATCATTTACACAAAAGAACTAAACAGGTGCACCTGAAACTCCAGCCAATCCCCTGAAGACACTATGTACGTCACTGGGCATGTAACTTGGGGATTAGGAGGTAAATAAACAGCAAATCAAATCTAGTTAAAGAAAGTAACTGTGTTTTTTTTGTTTTACATTTTAAGATAATTCTCCTCTTTGGGAATATTTCTCTAAATAACGTTAAAGAAAAAAACGCCATTAACTAAATGCCTGGACCTAAAATTTAGCAGAATCGAACATTTTAAGAAAGGGAAAGCAAATCTTTTTTTTAACACTCCTAAAATGTTAGCTACTTTTTAAGGCCAGTAACACAGAAAAGCCTGATGGGATTTTTTCCTTCTAGGAAAGATTATGCAAAGCAAACTTTTAAGACAATCTTTTTTATTTGGTTTAACAATCTAAACCAGATACTAGACAGCTTGAGAAAACTGTTCCGTACAGGGAGGCTGATTAGATCATCTGCTAATCCCTGAAAGTCTTCAACTATATCTAAATCTAACCATTTAGACTACTGTGTGTTAATCACTGATTAAAAAAGAAACTTACTGTGATCTTGTGAATCCACTTCCTGTAGTAAAACAACATTTAATACATCACAAAGAATTCCCAATGCACTATTGATTAACCAAAGAGACAGCTCCACAAAAATCATCTTCTTTCGGGCACACCATTTTACTGAAACCTGGTACTTATCCACTTATAAAGGATGAGTCACTAGGATAACTTGCTCAGATCTGTATGTACATTTCACCTTAAGCTATGAAATAAGCTTTTATTTTAAAACAGAGGTAAATAGAGATCACCACATGAAAAGGAGCTTAACCCCATCATGCCTAAGGGTAAAACTTAAATTAATGCCTAAGCACAATGTTGCAAATTTGACATGTGTTAGTAAAACTAAACATATCATCACTTTGTGCATCCAGGTGAATTGTACCTTGTTTATTTCAGGACTTTTATTTAATTGTAAATGGTTATGGATATCTGATTTTTTTTTATTATCAAGGGAAAACTTGCCCAAAATAGTAAAAAAAATAATAAAAAAAATGTAGCTGTATATTTCTTGTTACTACCATAACCTACCACCAAAGAACAACCCAAAATAAATTCCCCTGCTCCTGATGATCACAGAGATACCACATATGTGTATGTAGTTGTTGTTTGTACCCGTAGTACAGCCGAGGAAACAGTGTGCATTTTGCTTTTTTTTTGTGTCCTACCTAAAACACAATGATGCTAACTGACACTGATACGAATTAAAAAAAAAAATCCCGTCTAAAATATACTGACCCTGATCTTTGACCCTTACTTGACCCAAACACTAACCCTGGCACTGACCTAGATCAAACCTTGATCTAGGTATTTTTTCTTTATTTTTTTTACACACACTTTTTTTTCTCTCTGCAAAGAGAGAGAAAGATAGATGTATCTTTCCTCTCCATTCACAGAGAAAGATAAACACAGGGGCTGATCACTGTGGTAGCCAGTCAAAGGCTACCACAGCAATCAGGTGACCTGGAATCCCGATCGATAGTACGGGACTCAGGGCTCTAGGTGAGACCCCAGTCTCTGGTCTTGGTGCGTGCTTGCAGCACAAAGGGAGATACCCATATATGCGACCCCATGGCAAAAGGACCAGTGCAGGGGGGCTGCATACTCTATATGTTTAAGTCAGCATCAAAGGGTTTGAGACTGCACCTGCTGGCTCAAAGAGGAGAACACAAAATATTGATTTATAGTAGTTCATATTCATTAAACTAAAAACATTTTTTTTCCAAAACTGTATCAGAGTGGTTTCACTCTCAATCAACATTGACTATTTTTAATCGTTATGCTGCCAACATTAGTAAATAAATAGGAAAGTATATCAGTATATACTTTTTTAAAACTGTATTTTATCATTTCTTCCGTCCTCCTAATTTTTAGGCCCAGGCACATTATGTCATACATCCCAGGAGTGTTCAGGAAGGGTTTTCTCCGCTAAGTACACCTTCCTGCCTGCATGTCTGCTTTAATAAATTAGTCAGCTTAAATCATTTCTGCCCACTGCAATGTATTCATATGTGACTACAAGTGCAGGTTAATTTCTCAAATTCTGTTCTTAAAATCAACAAAAAATCAAATATGAAAAAATGGGGATAAAAAACTAAAACCTGAAACTCAAAAATAAGAATTGTTGAATTCTTTTGGTGTGCATGTCAAAGATCACCTATTGCACAGACACAAATTGCATCACTTTCTCTATCCTGCGTAAATGTGGGGACTGCTAGTGGTAGTGTGATATCCTTCACTTTGAAAACAATTGTATTGAGCTGATGCTTAATTGGGTCTCGGTGGAACTTATGGTGTGTTTTCTACAGGGAATGTGCTCTCAACTTTACAGGCTCAGAAAACATCCTGTAAACATCCGCAGTGACAAAATCACCAGGGACCAAATAAATGCAACGTGTGATTTGATACAAACATTCTATGGGCCTAAGCAGATGGTGGTGGTGATACCCATTTGGGGGAAGGTCTTGATCATGCAAGTTGACTTCCATCTCAATATCTCTAGGCTGGCATTAGGCAACATAGCACCCCATACGGGTTAATGAAATGTATTACTGGACAATATGGGATCTACAGAAGTTTGTGTATACAAAACTAAAATGCTAGCATTAAAGCCATGGTGGAATTTGATTCAATTGTCTTCTCAAAAACATCTTACTGTAAATGTGGTAATGACTTGATTAATCTTAGGTCCCTGTCAAAGACTTGGGGACACAATTTTGGGTTGGAGCAAAGGAGGTTTAATCTGAAATTGCAAAGGGAGTTCTTTGCTGTCAGAACAGCGAAAATGTAGAACTCTCTTTTCCAGTAAGTGGTATCATCAGGAGGTATTGACAAATTCAAGAAAATAGAAAATTATAGAATTATAGAAAATATAAACTGACACACATAGGTTGGACTGGATGGACCTGTCTTTTTACAACCTTAATGACTATGTTAATCTGTATTCACTTAGTTCTAAGGAACGTTTTTTATGCTGCAGATACTTGTTGCCTGGTTGCCATTCTGTCTCCCCTGCTTAAGTACTAAAAGTTGCTAACCCAGATTAAGTACGCCAATAATGACTTCTAATAGAGTGACTTTTTTGATCTGCATGAATTTTATGAGTCAACATAACAGCCGAGTAACTAGTATTTTCAGAAGGCCATACATAGCAGACTCACAGTTGCTTTGGAAAGGTTTACTTTAAAGAAGAACTCAAGTCAAAATAAATAATAATAAAATGGTTTCAACCTGCCCCTAGCTTGTGACTAGACAGTAAATTAGAAGCAGCACAGTTATCAGCTCATCTGTCATTCTGCCTTCTCCTTCTATCAGCATGCTACTTGCCAACACATGAACTGACTGGTTCCTTGTCCTTCCTCTTCTTTTTCCACTTCTGCTGTACAGAGACTGATACCAGGTTAAATTCTGTCATATACACTGCTTGTATTACAATACATTTAGTGATGTATTATTAAATACAGAACGGCATTACTTATAGCTGCCCACCAATTTAAGAAGGGTTTACCTAATCAAATATCTATTATCCTACGCCATCTTGTATAGGTATACAGCATACTGATGAATTGCTGTATGGATTGATGTATATGCGATTTCTCTTCTTCTTTTTTTGTATGCCTGGGGAAAGACCAAGGACCCCTTAAATATTTATATAGTACTTACTGCCTTTGTGCCAGCTCTAATATGAAGCCTCACACTTCCCGTCTCTTTCAATTTCTCTTCTAGTCTAGCAAGACATAGACAATAATAATGTCATGGGGCCCCGGATGTGGCTATGCCTCAGAAGTATAGTTATATCACACCAAGGGACAGAAAGGTGTTTGATAAACAGAAGTTATGATAGGCTCTCGCTGGACCTCTCTGGTGTTTAGATGATGAAACTGGAAAGAACCAGTGAAGTGTGAAATTGGTTGGAAATTATAAAGTAGGGATCTGCTTCTTTTTTGGTAAGATCTAAGCTGTTCACAAAGCAATGCCAGCAGGTCTATAAAACATATCTGAAACTTGATCGCTGGTACTGCAATCCAAATGTTACTTGATGTGAATCCACCTATGATCCCAAACTGCACCATCCTCTATTGTATTATTGAAATAGTGACCTGCACACCCGACCCAAATAATAAGTTAGGCGATATAGAGTGGATTTTTCATTATAATACAATGGGCTTTATCTTGTCTGTTTTATGTCACATATATCATTAAAATGTAAGCCTGTACTGAAAAAAAAAATTAGCTGGAAATTAAATTTTAAATCTGAGGCTGCAGTGGGATATCAGAGAGTTATTATTTCAGTTTTATGAGACATAGCCAATGTGGTCAAACTGTAGACCTCTAATATCCTTATAGGGTAAAGATGTGGGGTGCTGGATCACTTAGTCCAGGCAGGTGTCCTACATAGGGAAGACTTTTCCTTAGGTTGCTTTTCAGAGGACAAGGGCCATATTTACATAGTTTGTCTAGTGGAAAAAAGACACACGTCCATCTAGTTCAACCAATAAAAGGGGGAAAAAATATGTTGGTTTTGAATCTTAGATCAACTTAACCACTTAACCACTTAAGCCCCGGACCATTTGGCTGCCCAAAGACCAGAGCACTTTTTGCAACTCGGCACTGCGTCGCTTTAACTGACAATTGCGCGGTTGTGCGACGTGGCTCCCAAACAAAATTGATGTTCTTTTTTCCCCACAAATAGAGCTTTCTTTTGGCGCTATAAACAAAAAAAATAGCAACAATTTTGAAAAAAAAAAACATTATTTTTCAATTTTTGCTATAATAAATATCCCCAAAAAATATATAAAAAAATTTTTTTTTTCCTCAGTTTAGGCTGATACGTATTCTTCTACATATTTTTGGTAAAAAAAAATAAGCGTTTATTGATTGGTTTGCGCAAAAGCGTCTACAATATAGGGGATAGTTTTATGGCATTTTTATTAATAATTTTTTTTACTAGTAATGGTGGCGATCAGCGATTTTTATCATGACTGCGACATTATGGTGGACAGATCGGACACTTTTGGCGCGATTTTGGGACCATTCACATTTATACAGCGATCAATGCAATTAAAAAAGCATTAATTACAGTGTAAATGTGACTGGCAGTGAAGGGGTTAACCACTAGGGGGCAGTGAAGGGGTTAAGTGTGTCCTAGGGAGTGCTTCTAACTGTGAGGGGGCCTGGCTATATGTGACACGACACTGATCACCGCTCCCGATTACAGGGAGCTATGATCAGTGTCCTGTCACTAGGCAGAACCTTCGGAGAGGAACGTTCTTCCTCTCCGTGAGACGATCGCAGGTATCCCCGCGGACATCGGGTCCGTGGGACCCGCAATCACACTCACAGAAGACACGGCGGGCCCGCAAACTGCTTCTTAAAGGGCAACGTACAGGTACGTTAATCTGCCTGTACGTGCCCTTCTGCTGACGTATATCGGCATGAGCCGATCGGCAAGCGGTTAATGGGCAACTAAGAAAACACCAAACCAGTTGAATATATAAAACATATAATAAATATCTGATCTAAATAGTTCACATCAGGCAATAATTTTTGTTTTAGGAAACAGGAAGATATACTGGCCCAATTTGAACTATATAGACAAGATATGGTACTTACTGTATGTTTTACATACCCTGGATTTTTAAAGGACACAACTTTCCATACAAAAAAGAAATCTTGGCCCTTTAAAAGTGGCTTGCCACTATCAGGAATCTTCCAGAAATAAATTATAATTAATTATAAATATTTAGTTGCCTGGAAAGTGTAGATTTCACAATATTTCTATTTTTTTAATTTATTCCAATATTTATTTTATCCTTCTAGGGATCTCCTTTCCAGGCAACAATATTTCATTCCTTTTTTGCCTTTGGACAAAACGCATAATATTTAACCCCCCAAGACACACCACCAGCGATGTTGTACATAGTTTGCTTCAACTTGCACTTTAACCTTAGGTCAAGAAATCAGCAAAAACAGTACCTAGCTGGGTTCTACCGGATCCACAAAACACTGAGAAACATTTACACGTTTCTGATTTGTAAAGCTTTACATTATAGTATATTCAAACCCTTTAGATTTACCATCAACAATGTAGTGCAATGGCCTGCCTGATTGCATACAAATTGAACGTGTTTAGGCCTGACCTCATATTATATTGTTTTGGTAAATCTAAAGGAAATTGTACAAGAAGATAGAATAATGTATGGCCAGCCTTAGATGTAGTGGCTGCACCGGTTTTCCTTTATTTAGGCTAAGTAAATTGTCTGCAAGCACAGAAAGACACTTGTTAACCTTGTCAAACTTCCAAGTTAATTGCAACTTCCTGTGCGCTGAACTCAATTCCCAAACAATGTTATCGGCTTTCCTAGTCATCTTCTGTGCAGTACAAAATGATGCCCCATATGTGATAAAGATGAGGAGAGTGGAGGCATTTATAGTCCAAATCAGGAGAGCAGAATACAGTGTCAACACTGCTCCTCTAGAGATACTACACGGAGAGAGGGTGTTGTCATCCTAGGACAGGAAGTGTTACTGGGAAAATTCCCAGGGGAAAAAATAAAACTACCACCAGAGTAACCACATCAAAGGGCTGGTAAGCCACAATAAATTAAGTTTTTGTTTTTGAGCTTATATTTTAAGCTCTAGAATCACAGCATGACTTTCACAGCCCAGTTAGAAGTATTATTTACTTATCTGCCCTACTGTAATAACAAAATGCCAAGCATTAAGAGTATCTGAAGACATTTCAATGAACCAAAACAAGTTGTGTGTAATTAATTTAGATCTTGTTAATATTTATATTTTGTTTTATGACATACACCAGAAAGAAAATCAAACAAATGCAAAAGATAAGAAAAATATCACTTTTTAATTAATTGCCATGTCAAGAGAAACTAATTGAAATGCTCCTAGTATGCAGCCAGCAGCGCTATGCTGTCATATTAAAGGCTATTGGTTTTGCAATTATCTTATTAATCTAATCTCATGCTTTCATATTTATACAGTAAGTGTGGAAATCTTGCAGGAAATCTTAATTGCATTAACGCGTTAAGATTTACTCATGTACCTCTGCATTTTATTCATGGCAGAACTTCTTGCTGAGTACATGTGACACTTCATACAGTTCTCTACCGGCCTATAAGTAATGGGGAGAACTTATTGTCATAGAAAGGTACCTACCTCTTAGGTGGATTTCAGTCTTGTGCCTAGTATATACGGGCCAAATGTCGGGAGACGTTGGCAGGTTCAATAAAAACCAGCCAACATTCAACCCATGTGCCCATGTGTATGTCAGCTGGTCTGACAGAAGATGGCCGGCTTTCGTCAGTAGAGCATGCTGGAAAACCAATGGCTAAAAGTGCTGATCGGAGTGTCCTGTTGGGGGGGGAATCCCTCTGTCAGAACACAACAGCTCAGTGGGGAAGATCGCTGCACTAATGTCGGATTGTTAGTACAGTGGCTCCAACCGGAGCTGTCAGGGTAAAAACTAATACCCAGATAGCAAGCAATTGTGCTGCAGGTTTAAAAATTACTTGCTAAGCTATTGCTAAACTTGCCAGGCTTCACAAGTTTATTGCACAATTGCAGCAAGTCCGCATTGCATGACTCCAGATCAACTTTCTTTACAAATATTCTGCAAGTCTACTGCAAGTTCTGGTTCAGTTATGTTGTGCAATAGTCATCCCACCACAGGGGTCACTGTGGCTAAATTTTCATACTGCAGACTTGCAGAGCTCTTGCTGTAGACTCGCCACTACAACTTTACTCTTGCTTGTTAAAGACTTGCCACTCAAATTTGCTACAAATTGGAAAAGTGTCAACTATAACTTGTGCTTCAAGTGCTCTGCAAGTGTACAACCTGCTGTGAAAAAACAAATTTGTGGCGTTATCCTTGCTATCTGGGTAGTGTGTACCAGGCTTTAGGGGCCTGAAGAGTAGTTCTCAGTTGTTTTTTTTTAAAGGATTGCAAATTAGAGGACTTTTAGCAGGAAGATACAGACAATAGTAGTGCTTCAATGTATAGATGTTTAACACACAATAAACTTGGCATACTGAAGCTGTAATATAGCAAACCTAACCAACCCCACAGAATCCCAAAATATCAACCTAATTGTCCTCTTCTTTCCTCCCAAAGCCTCCTGCTCTCTAGCTACCTCATCACCTCCTCCCATATTCGCCTCCAGGGCTTCTCTCAAGCCTCTCCCATCCTCTGGAATTCCCTACCCCAATCTGTCAGACTGTCTCCAAATCTATCCACTTTTAGGAAATCCCTGAAAACTTTTCTCTTCAGAGAAGCCTATCCTCCCTCCACCTAACAACTGCACTTCTATTTTCCATATCAGCTCATCCCCCACAGCTATTATCCTTTTGTATTACTTGACCCTCTCTCCTAGATTGTAAACTCTAACGAGTAGGGCCCTCGGATTACCCCTGTATTGAACTGTATTGTAATTGTACTGTCTGCCCTAATGTTGTAAAGCTCTGTGCAAACTGTTGGTGTTATATAAATCCTGTATAATAATAATAATAATAATAATCTTCATTAGCAGTCTAATAATCTTCATTAGCCTACAGACCAGCAAACACCAATATACAGGAATGTATAGAGAATATGTACAGTATATTGTATCTGTACATATTTTTAGTCTTCATTCACTATGGTTAGGATTTTTTTTTTTTTTAGTCAGGAAAATTTTAAATATCGCAAAATAGTTTGTATTTTCAGTGTAGCTAGAAGTTGGGTTTTTTGTTCTTTTTCACGTATTCTTCAAATTCTTCTTTAATGTGAAAAAAGATTGTTCACAGAGCTGAAACTTAAAATTATATAATTGGGAATTTGGGATGGTATCTTCTTACCCTCCTCACAGATCTGTCTGGGGTTTTAATCAGAGATAGAAAAACATTTAAAAAAAAAACTTCTTTGAAAAAAAAAAAAAAAAAAAGAAAAAAACGACAAACCATTACAATTTAAAAAGAATATATACTATAAGCAAGCTTAACTCCTCTGACCAAATTTTTGATTTCGGGGGATTAGACCACCATGTGTAGGGTTTCCTGTAAAAGTGTGCAAAAAGGACATTTTCTTTTACGTTGGATGAAAGATTATTCAAGTATCTTTTTTTTATGGTTTTATTCCACTGGGGAGATTTCCCTTCACTTCCTCTTATGTAGACACAATAGAAAGTGAAAGGAAATCTCTCTAAAATGAGGGAAATACGCTATTACACAGTTGTCACAGCAACAATCTATAGCAAAACTCAAAATTATGGATCTTACCTAACATTCAGTCCTTGTGAAAGGTCACCAGGACACATAGTTATTCTCCAAAGTGGGGACACAGAACGCAATCAAAACAGAACAGTCTCACTATGCTTTCCCTACCCTTTTTGAAAATAAAAAACTAGCTTCAGATACATATCCAGTGTATAATTAAACATTTAAACAGCTCAGCAAAAACATTTCCACTATTTCAATACCAGTTGGGAAATAGGAGCATGCTCGCTTTGCCTTTTACAAATTAAAGAACAAATTTAGCTGTGTTTGCGGAAATAGGCTGCCATTTGAAGGTACAATCAGACTGTGTATTTCTTTAGATTTTTGCCATTAATTATGGTATCCACTGTTTTCCTGTGACTGTTTTGTTAGATCAAGGCCTACATTGCTTGTATACTGTTGGTGTAATTAGGATGGCCCTATATTGTATCACTCGATTACCAATATTTTGCTTATTCTTGTGATTTACATTTTAGTAACAAGTAAATGGTGTTTGTGCTCAGATCTGCATAATGATTTCCTTGGCAGTGTAACATTCTTTTGTTAATTCCTATTTTAGCTTGGCTTTCTAGAACTAGTCACAAAAGCAAGCACAATTTTTCACTGACAGATCCATGCAATGCTGAATGGAATTTGTATAGTTGCCTCGTTACCTATCTACACACTGTTATTAAACGCTATTAAATGACTGGATTTTTAAACTGCTCTGTACACAAACACTTTAATTAGATATGTGTAGGTGTAATCAACACAATAAATCTGTTTATGTTGTCTTTTTAACTGTAGGTGTGATTTGCCTTGGAAGCAGTACGTGCCACTGATGTCACCAGTTTAATGTGCTACCTAAAGGAGATCATTTATAAGCAGCAGGATATGTTTGTGGGTGTGCAGGAAGAACAGAGGGAAAGGCAGCAAAGGTAGCTCTGTTTTTTAAGTCTCTTATGCCGCGTATGCACGATCGGAATTTTGGCCCGCAAATGACTGATGAGAATTTTTCATCGGAAAATGCGACCATGTGTATGCTCCATCGGACTTTTGCTGGCCAAATTCCAGCCAGCAAAAGATTGAGAGCATGCTCTCAATTTTTCAGTCAGGAAAAGTTCCTATCCGAAAATGCGATCGTCTGTGGCAATTCCGACTTGCAAAATTCCTACACATGCTCGGAAACAATTCGACGCATACTCGGAAGCATTGAACTCCATTTTCTCAGCTGTTCGTAGTGTTGCACGTCACTGCTTTCTTGACGGACGTAAGTTCAGCGAACTTTTGCGTGACCGTGTGTATGCAAGGCAAACTTGAGCAGATTCCCGTCGGAAAAGTCGTCATATCTTTTTCCGACGAGAAGTGTGTATGCGGTATAACTGTTGTTTTTAGGCTTCTTAATTGTTAAGTGTGCTCTCCTGATCCTCTGCTGATGCACCTTACTGCTACTAGTGTAGAGCAAGCAGGGTCCATTATTTGTCGTCACCCAGATAGCAAGCAATTGTGCTGCAAGTTTAAAAATGACTTGCTAAGCTATTGCTAGAGTTGCCAGGCTTCACGAGTTTATTGCACAATTGCAGCAAGTCTGCATTGCATTACTCCAGATCAACTTTTTTTACAAACACTCTGCAAGTCTGCTGCAAGTTCTGGTTCAGTTATGTTGTGCAATAGTCATCCCACCACAGGGGTCACTGTGGCTGACTTTTCATGCTGTAGACTGGCAGAGCTCTGCTGTAGACTCACAACTGCAACTTTGCTCTTGCTAGAGACTTGCCATGCAAATTTGCTACAGATTGGAAAAGTGTCAACTTTAACTGCGGCACTTTTACTGCAGCAAGTTGGCTCTGCTGCGTGAAATGATGTTATTGTACGTTATTGTACGTGATCTCACGAGGTCTGGATAGCAGGCGCACGTGCGCGCCCGCCGCGAGCTCTGTGAGTCCGACCGCGGGCCCTGCAGATTTGATGTACGAAGAACGGGGAAATGCCCTCCTGGTTAACCCCTTCACTGCCAGTCACATTTACACAGTAATCAATGCAATTATTAATAAAAATGCCATAAAACTATCCCCTATTTTGTAGACACTATAACTTTTGCGCAAACCAATCAATAAACGCTTCTTGTGATTTTTTTTACCAAAAATATGTAGAAGACTACGTATCGACCTAATCTGAGGAAAAAAACACATTTTTATATATTTTTTGGGGATATATATTATAGCAACAAGTAAAAATTATTGTTTTTTTTTCAAAATTGTCGCTCTTAATTTGTTTATAGCGCAAAAAATAAAAACCGCAGAGGTGATCAAATACCACCAAAAGAAAGCTCTATTTGTGGGAAAAAAGGACGTAAATTTTGTTTGGGAGGCACTTTGCATGACCACGCAATTGTCAGTTAAAGCGACGCAGTGCAGCAAGTTAACAGACTTATGCCCTGTACACACGGTCGGACATTGATCGGACATTCCGACAACAAAATCCTAGGATTTTTTCCGACGGATGTTGGCTCAAACTTGTCTTGCATACACACGGTCACACAAAGTTGTCAGAAAATCCGATCGTTCTGAACGTAGTGACGTAAAACACGTATGTCGGGACTATAAACGGGGCAGTAGCCAATAGCTTTCATCTCTTTATTTATTCTGAGCATGCGTGGCACTTTGTGTGTCGGATTTGTGTACACACGATCGGAAATTCCGACAACGGATTTTGTTGTCGGAAAATTTTATAGTCTGCTCTCAAACTTTGTGTGTCGGAAAATCCGATGGAAAATGTGTGATGGAGCCTACACACGGTCGGAATTTCCAACAACAAGGTCCTATCACACATTTTCTGTCGGAAAATCCGACCGTGTGTACGGGGCATTACAATTCAACACTGCCACAAATTTGTGGCAAGTTATCCCTGCTATCTGGGCACATGTTCGGCTCAGGTCAGATGTGCAGTACACCTCAGGTGCGAGCAGAAAAGGGTGGCTACCTTTACATACACAAGGGGGGCATGGTGGAGAATGAATGTAGCCAACCTAGAATAGAAAGTCTGAGAACAGCAGAAAACATTCTGAATCTGAGAAAAAAAAACAGAAGGTATTTACACATTACCATTTCCATCACAAACTCCAGAAAGAAACACAAACATAAGAAACAAAGCACTAAAACTAAGAAAAGCAACCCAAACTAACACACACACAGAACCTAGGTCAAGCCAGGCAAAAACTCTAACCACAACTACTGTGTTACGGAATGATAAATGCACACATAGCCAGGGCAACAAAATGAGGGGCCTGGGTTCCTGTAAACCATGGTAGTGCAAAGCAAATTGCTGCGTGGAGGGAATTTATTCTGCAATGGGGTGTATACCATACTGTTAGGTAGTAGACATATATTGCTGTATGAGAAGCCTATACTTATGAAAATGGGGAGTTTTGTATAGCAGGATACAACAACAAAAAATACATTGCTGGATGGGGAAGTTAAGTTGCTGGTATACTGTTGGTAGACACACTTTAATGCTGGTTGGTTGATACAGCATCTCACAATAGTGAGTACACCCCTCACATTTTTGTAAATATTTGATTATATTTTTTCATGTGATAACACTGAAGAAATTACACTTTGGTACAATGTAAAGTAGTGAGTGTACAGCTTGTATAACAGTGTAAATTTGCTGTCCCCTCAAAATAACTCAACAAACAGCCATTAATGATTAAACTGCTGGCAACAAAACGTGAAAATGTTCAAATTGGGCCCGAAGTGTCAATAATTTGTGTGGCCACCATTATTTTCCAGCACTGCCTTAACCCTCTTGGGCATGGAGTTCACCAGAGGTTCACAGGTTGCCACTGGAGTCCTCTTCCACTCCTCCATGATGACATCACAGAGCTGATGGATGTTAGAGACCTTCCACCTTCCATTTGAGAATGCCCCACAGATGCTTAATAGGGTTTAGGTCTGGAGACATGCTTGGCCAGTCCATCACCTTTACCCTCAACTTCTTTAGCAAGGCAGTGGTCGTCTTGGAGGTGTGTGTTATGTTGGAATACTGTCCTGCGGCCCAGTCTCCAAAGGGAGGGGATCATGCTCTGCTTCAGTATGTCACAGTAAATGTTGGCATTCATGGTTCCCTCAATGAACTGTAGCTCCCCAGTGCTGGCAGCACTCATGCAGCCCCAGACCATGACACTCCCACCACCATGCTTGACTGTAGGCAAGACACACTTGTCTTTGTTCTCCTCACTTGGTTGCCGCCACACACGCTTGACACCATCTGAACCAAATAAGTTTATCTTGGTCTCATCAGACCACAGGACATGGTTCCAGTAATCCATATACTTAGTCTGCTTGTCTTTAGCAAACTGTTTGCGGGCTTTCTTGTGCATCATCTTTAGAAGAGGCATCCTTCTGGGATAACAGCCATGCAGACCAATTTGATGCAGTGTGCGGCGTATGGTCTGAGCACTGACAGGCTGACCCCCCACCCCTTCAACCTCTGCAGCAATTCTGGCAGCACTCATACGTTTATTTCCCAAAGACAACTTCTGGATATGACGCTGAGCACGTGCACTCAACTTCTTTGGTCGACCATGGCGAGGCCTGTTCTGAATGGAACCTGTCCTGTTAAACCACTGTATGGTCTTGACCACCATACTGCAGCTCAGTTTCAGTGTCCTGACAATCTTCTTATAGCCTAGGCCATCTTTTTGTAGAGCAATAATTCTTTTTTTCAGATCCTCAGAGAGTTATTTGCCATGAGGTGCCATGTTGAACTTCCAGTGACCAGTATGAGAGAGTGAGAGCAATAACACCAAATTTAACACACCTGCTCCCCATTCACACCTGAGACCTTGTAACACTAACGAGTCACATGACACCGGGGAGGGAAAATAGCTAATTGGGCCCAATTTGGACATTTTCACTCAGGGGTGTACTCACTTTTGTTGCCAGTGGTTTAGACATTAATGGCTATCTATCTATCTATCTATCTATCTATCTATCTATCTATCTATCTATCTATCTATATAAAATGGCAAGTCACAACTCAGTTGTCCATACCGAAAATTAGCTGCAGTGCCCTTTATGTATGGCAAAAATGTCTTAGGATCCTAGCAATGCCTCTATTACAAAATATATTGTTGTAATTAGTTTAGAGGGAGAATAACATTCTAAATATTAGAATGGCATTGGGGTTACAGGTTATACAGCAATATGACACCATAGTAGTATAATACAGTTTGTGACAACCCAGCACCATGGCACCTGCATAACATGGGCACTATAGCAATGTCAAAAGGAAAAGAACCGTAAGTCGCACATCATGAAGCAGACCCATGCGCATGAAGTGAGATAAATGGCAGCCTCAGCCCAGACTCTAGCCAGACCACACCCCCAAAGTGCTTTGCTTCGCCCCTTGGAGCTTAGTCATGGGGACTATAGCACCACAGTAACAGAATATACTGCAAAATGACACATGTATAACGTGGCATTTTAATTATATATTATATGTCAACACATCATCTCTGCCACATGGCTGCTAGTATAGTTTCACATGTCAAGTTACATTGCTTGAGAGCCCCAATGGTAACACACAGAGCTGACTCCGGCTTCTGTAATAGTGTTTCTTCGAAAGATGTTTCTTTTTGTACTTGTCACTAGTGTATACCAGTAAAGGGTCACAGCCTACAGGCACCTGAGGAATGAATCCAGTCCTGCTTTTTGGGTTCAATGCCACAGAGGGTGGGAGGGGAAATGAGACACGGTGGTATTTTTTGTTTAATTTAAAACCAAAATGGAGGAAAATTTAAAAAATCCACCCTTACAGTTACCCCTCTCTCCCGCACTGCCAGGGTTAAATGCTCATGATATCTAGGGGTAGAGGTTTAAGAAGTATATACTTACCTACCTCTGTGCTCCAGCAGGCTCCCTCCATCACTGCAGCTGTTCCCCAGCAACCTGCTTTGTAAGCTGTTACCATCTCTAGTCGCAATTCGGCCTCCATAGTCTTCCTACAGACCAGGGTTTCGAGCAGGACGCCTCTAGACATAACAAACATTTAACACTTGCAGTGCAGGGGGGGGCACTGCAAGAGTGGAATTTCCATTTTACTGGAATTGGGCTTTAAAGTGTCCTTGTCCATTAAAGTGGTAGTAAACTGTCTTAAAATGGACTGACATGCCTATCTAGATTATGACCCTGGGCGAGCGATCCTGCTTCTCTGGTTTTACGTTTCTTTATTTCCTCTTTTTCTCCTCCCCCACCCTGTCTTTACCCTCTACTTTCACTTTTGTAACTATGTGACATATCATTTTCAGCTGTAAGATATTACCTTACTCATACATTTGATCACTTTGGTGATTCATCCCCGAAGATACTTTCCTGACCCTTGGGGTTCTTTAAGCGACCCCAGGATTTTTTTTTTTACAATTCCTCATTATATATGGATGTCTTTATATTCCCGTCACTGTTAACATTTGTTGGAGGCACTATCTGTCGCCTCTAGCTAGGATATTTGTTTTATTGGCTGACAACAGATTTACAGTTTGTTCAATCTCTAAGACTTGTTGGCTGCTAACTGATTTGATGTTTGTTTTACTTTAGTACTTTTGTATGCATATTATAGCTAAGCAGATCCTAATGTCTACACATCACACAGAATTTTGGTTAATCTTTGTACCTCTTTGAGTTTTCTTGCCTAGGTTGTACTGTGCAATTTTGGGTATACACATAAAGGAATAAAAAAAAAATGGACTGGCATAGCATCCATTGAGAGCACAGTGCGCATGCACCGATGACATCACCAGCTGCTACTAAAGTAAATATCTCCTAAACGATGAACATTTAGTAGATATTCTACAGGTAAGCCTTATTATAGGCCTACCTGTAGGTACAAGATAAAAAGCGGACTTAACTATTGCCTTAAGGTGATTACTTCTACATGCAAAGAGTTTACATGACCCAGGATGCCGCAAACCTTTAATTTACTAACCAACTAATTTCACTAAATGATTGGGTAAATACAAAAACAACAAAGTCTCTTTGTATGTGAATTATCTAATTAGAATTGGTTCATGGCAAATCCCCCAACACTATAAATGTTCTGCATTTTGATTTGTACTGAGCTTTGTAACACAGAACCTCATTATTATTGTTGGCAATAGAAATCATCCATTCTTTTATGATAATTTATAATTAGATTGCTGTCTGAGACATGACATTTTGTGTCAGTACAACAAAAACATGGCAGTTTGTTTTTCATCATGATAAATGCAAACACACAAAAGAAATTACATTGTCTTTAAAGAGTAAATTATGCTGGCGTGTAGATATGTAAAATGCACACATTACAGCCAAAGCAGCTTTCTATAATATACATCAGATTTCTAGTGCCATCACTGTCATCACAGGTCTCTGAAAGGTACCTGCCACATACACAACTCTGCATTACAAACATGTCTCAAACGCCAACCTAGAACAAATCAACTGCTACATTTCTACACTTTCTACGGTATTCATCTTATTACCCACATGCATTAAGAATTACAACTTTTAGGATGTCAGCACTGTTCATTTGTATTAAAGCGTATCCAAAGTCAAACCCTTCTTTTTAACCCTTCAGGCTTCATCAACCAGCTGCTGATAAGCATCTGTCCATCCAATGTATTTTTTTTTTTTTATTTCCACCTCTCAACCATTCCCAAACAAAAAATATACAGAAACATGCTGGTAGAAAAAATAATATTCACATAGAAACATGTATGAGCCTTCATTTGCAGTCAGCAACATAATGAACTATTGTAGTTGCATATAGGTAATATGGCAGAGATACACCCTGCAACAACAATGAGTAAGGGTGAGGGAACGTATTCAAAAATACTACCCAGAAGCACAGTCTGATCACAGCAATACAAAAAGGAGTGGGAGGTTGCCTGCACCCCTCTGATTCACATCACTTTGGGGGAGCCCAAGAGAGACAAATAATGAACGGTGATCTGGTTTTAGGAGAGTAATCGGTCAGTTAATAATGATCTGGGGGGCCAAATCAGGGGTATTAAGCCAATCTCTCCACAGTTTTTTTTCTTATCTTAATAGTTTAAATATTATTTAGACTTTTGCTACATACAATATTTCCCATTTTTCAAGCCCTGATGAAGTGTAAAAAAGCTTAGCTTCATAACTTGTTGGCTGAGTATACATGGGAATGCAGGCCGCACCTTATTCCCTCTCCTGAATACCAACCTATTTAATAAATAAAGCAGACACAGACAAATTTGATGGCAAAAATTAAGGCACGGCCAGCCGTGCCATTCCTTCAGAAGCCTGTGCTGTGACCCAGGATGATGAAGATGAAACGAGGGTGGACATTTCAGCAAGACAATGATCCCAAACACAAAGCCAAGAAAACGCTCAATTGGTTTCACAGAAAGAAAATAAAGATGCTAGAATGGCCCAGCCAATCACCTGATTTGAATCTAATAGAAAATATATGGAAAGAACTAAAAGATCAGAGTTCACAGAAGAGACCCATGGAACCTTCAAGATTTGAAGACAGTTTGTGTGGAAAAATGGGCCAAAATCACACCTGAGCAATTCATGCGACTAGTTTCTCCATACAGGAGGAGTCTTGAAGCTGTCATTACCAACAAAGGATTTTTTACAAAGTATTAAATAAATTTCAGTTAGCGTGTTCAATACTTTTTCTCTGTGTCATTTCATTTTATTACACATAACTTAATTTCGGAACTTATATCTTTTGGTTTCTTTGTATGTATGGATTGCATGGGTTGTTACCGGCATGTGGTGAAAATTTCATGTCAATAGCACCTTTAGATGTGTTCAATACTTATTTTACCTGCTGTATAATTTAGAGTGGTTGTAAACCCTTATATATACCCAGTGAGGTGACTAGACTAAGGTGATACACAGAGATTAAACAAATCCTCCTATATACGTTGTACCTGTTTATCTGTAGCCCACAGCTGCTCAAAGTTCAGAATACAGCTTGTCTGAGTATTCAAAAAGCAGGGGGCAGGGAGCTGAAGTTACACTCTGCAGAGCTCAGTGAATATTTATTGGAGTGGAGGGAAGGGACACCCCCTACCTTTCCCACAGCATACATAAGCAAAGCTGAGGCTGTCAATCACACACCCTATCACCGTTTTACCTCTTGGTGTCAGGAAAACTTGTCAAAAGTGATTCATGCAGATTGCAGAGGAACAAGGCAGCAAACAGAAATGACACTTAGTGCTCTGGATTCAGACAGGTACTCACTATAGAGGGATTTGCTTTGTTAATATGTTCACGTCAGAGGTTTACAATCACTTTGAGCATCCAACTGGGAATGGCACAACCCTTTAAAACTGTGCCAGTAAAACATATGCACGTTCAAAGTGTCAAACTCATTTGCAATTCACAGATGTGTTCTGCTCCCACACCAAAGAAATAAATCAATAATAAAAAACACATCTATAACAGGACAATTTATCCCCATATTATAAATTATTCTTACATATTTGGTGTGTTGTTGCTGGGTTCATAAGAGGGTGGTGATTAACAAGCAGTCCAAACTGAATATGTGCATACATAAGCTTTCACACGAATTACAATTAGCTAACATAAAACTGCCATGTATGTTCTACGTATGCAAGGAATTTTTAATTGAATCTATAATTCAGGAATATTCTAGGTTAACAGAGAAATGATAATTACAATGGAAGATTATGATAGAACCCACAGGAGTTAATGAACTATGGCATTAGACACTAAGGTATGGATTTAATAATGGATCACAGGACTAGTTAATTAACCAGCCTACAGCAGTGTCATACTAACAGAGATATGTTCAGAAGAGTGAGCTAATCTGGACTAAATTGTGAGAGAAAAGAAAAACAACTGCGTAGAATATTACTGATCGTTTTCTATATACCTTTCATTGAGGCTAAAATAATGTAGCAGTATTTATGACACTATTGTAATATATTTTAGTTCAACATGTTTTAAAATTTAAGACAGTGCACTGTTGTATTCTGGTATAAAACTTAGTATAATTATGCATTTGCTTAGAGCCATAGGTTCAAATCCCAGTGCTTGTTCATTATGTCCTTGAACAAAGTCACTCTACTGTTTTTTGCCCAGAATGCTATGATGATATTGTACACTGTACTACAGCAATAGTAAAGCATTGCTACATACTGTAAATGTATTTTTAGCATAGGTCCATTTGTTAATATTTTATTATACTCTAATAATTTTGTCTAATATTCTGTATTTGTTGATATTCAATGTTTCTAAAATAAAAACTTTTGAACGAGAAAAAATTATAAGCAAAAAGGGATCAAGGTGATTTGCCACAACTAGTTTCTAGTGGAACTGTGAAACCATCAAAACCTTTGATAGTAAGATTTCTTCATCTGTTAGAATGCTTTTACACATTAAAACATCTAGAAGTAGTGAAATTGTCAGAAATTTGCTTTGACCAACAAAGGGGTCAGACATAGACAAAGCAAACCATGCCAAATGACAAACTAGAATAATGTAGAATAAAAATGTTGATCCTTTAAAGTGGAGGGCCACCCTGGAAAAAAAAATGCCACCAAAATTCCTAAAAAAAATAAAAAAAAAATTTGGAAAAAAAAAAAAAATTTTTACTTACCTAAACCCTTGTTGCTAGGCAGTCTTCCTAATCTGCCTCTTCCTATTCTGCGGCGTGTTCTGCTCCTCGGTGAGCGGCCCCCGTTGTCTTCTGGGAACTGTGTGTGTTCCCAGAACACCATGGGGCCATTCACAGATCGCTGCGCCGCTCGCGCGTGCGCAGTAGGTAACTGGCAGTGAAGTCGCAAGGCTCCACTGCCTGTTTCCCTTACCTAGGATGGCGGTGCCGGGACCCGAGAGCCGAGGGACGGTTTGGCCTCGGGCGGCCGACATCGCGGGCACCCAGGACAGGTAAGTCTACTTATTTAAAGTCAGCAGCTACAGTGTTTGTAGCTGCTGACTTTAAATTTTTTTTTTTAGCTGTCCGTAATCCCGCTTTAATTGTACACGTGTGACTAGTTTTTTTTTTTATATACCTCTTAAGATATTTTTAAGCAAAAGGCTGACCACTGTATATGAAGGATACTTGACTGCTCAGTCATATTAGGAATACATAAGAATAAATATTAGCTTATTCGCTAGTTGTGACCGCTTCTCTTTAAGGTACCAATCTACCAGATGATTGAGCTACGCCATTGTATAAAAACGTATTGACTTTCCTAAGGCACCAGCTATTAATGATGCTTTCACTTTCCTCCAATGAACGCTCCAAAAATGGATTACAGTATATCCCTGAAACTGGTTTCTTCACTCTCTTGTATCAGTACTGAGATAACTACATTTGTCAAAGAGCTCTTGGGCCCAAGTACCAATACTCAGTCCCCACTCCTGCTAAGCCTGTATTCCTTGAGACATAGCATAGACTACCATGCCCATTGTTATACCCTAACACCACTACATTTTATGCACAACCTTGAAAAGAACTCATCAGCCCAAGCCTGTTAACAGAGCTCCCGAATCATTATATCATCCATTTCTAATATATATAAATACAACAGGCTTGTGTCTCCTTTTATGATTTGCAACCACCTGACTATTGTACTTTTCATTCCAACAATTTACATGTGAGGCACTATTACCTGCTGCAGTATTCAAATTATTTTGTTAGGCAGAAACAGAAGTTCAATTTATCAGAAGTAGGTATAATTGACTGTTAAAACACCAGTGAGCAGGCTGTTCATGCACCAAAGCACGGGGAAATCAAGGGAACAGCTCTATTAAGAACCAGGCTCTAATGCTCTGTTGCACAAGCAGTAGAAAGTCATCCATCCGCTTTTACATAAATACTGAAGGGCACAGAGTAATTCACTAAGAGCATCTTAGACAGCTGCCTGGGCAAAGTTCTATGTCTGCAGAGTTCCACTATATAATATCTGCTCTTTTTTAGAATAATAATAGGTAGTGGTGATTTAGATAATATACAAGTCAGGTAGCCATAAAAGAAAATCTCATTACAAAATTCAAATGGGTTGCGGGTATCCACGGTTAGAAATTTATAAAGCTGAGCTCAGCAATTACTCATTCACGTTTCTTCTAGATATACAGACAAGGTTGCCAGATAACATAAAATGTGCTGAGTTACCCTCAAACTTCCCACATTAACTGTACCACCAGAATCAGGATAGTAAATCAGAAAGCCGTCCCGGGCAATCACTAGACTATCATCTTACCCAAGTACAGGGATAAAGGCAGAAGCACTTAAAACTTATATTAACTAAGTAAAACATCTTTATAACAATCCATCAACCTTGAAAATAGGAGGTTTCATTTTTCTGGCTACTTCACTTTGTGGATTTAATACCAGTCAGGACAGTCTAGGGAGAAAGGAAAAAGAAAGAAATGAGACCTTAAAATAACCACATGGAGACAGTGAAAGGTAATGTAGGATGGATATTTAAACAGGGGATAGGACTCATATTGCTGATTTAAACGGTGCTCTCTAATTGATGTATTAAGAAGTCTCCTTGAAAAGTTATTGTTGAAACTAAATTTTGATTAAGTAGAACGTAACAGTGCGATATGTAGGATAAGGATTTTTATTACCAAGCTGGTAAATACAGATTTATCAGATGGGCACATACAGTATATAAGGGTTTAGTGGGTAAAAGTTGAGTGACATCCTTGTGGCCTTGCTATGATGTGACTACAATGAAAATCACCAGTAGATCTTGCAAGCTTTTACATGTTGGTCCAGTGCAGGAATAAGCTTCCACGTTAAGCATAGAGATATAACAGTCCCAATATTTTATCTTATGAACATAGCAGCAAGGTCCAATCAAAGCAACATGAGTCAGCAGCGCCCAACTGTCTGCCTCCAATAGTTTACAGCAGGGGTAGGCAACCTCGGCACTCCAGCTGTGGTGAAACTACAAATCCCATCATGCCTCTGCCTCTAGGAGTCATGCCTGTGATTGTCAGGGTCTTGCAATGTCTCATGGGACTTGTAGTTTCAAAACAGCTAGAGGGCCGAGGTTGCCTACCCCTGTCTTACAGACTTATTTGCTTTTTTAGGCAATGCCCTGTAATATTTTAATTAAAAAAAAACAGCTGGTACTGTAAGATTCACCCTATCTCCTCCCACAAACTCTCCATTCTATAATCCAGTACGGGTCCTTTTTTTAGCTGAATGATGCCCATCACAAATCAAACAACTGAATGTGAGCCCAGGGTGTCAATAACACATCTCCTGTGGTTGTGTACATCACCAAGCCTCTCTGGATTCACAGAAAAAACTATGAATAGATTTATGGACTTGCCCACCACTAAAGAAAAAGGAGGTGAGCCAGTGACATCATGTGACTGGTAGTAGTTTTGTATGGATAGGCGACAGTGTCAAAGAGGTGGTACCAATATCCCTGAAAAATATGTAGACAGGAAGAAGATTTTGGTGGGATTTTAGGGGTGCCAAGCAAAAAAAATTACTGACAATACATCAAAATGTAAAAAAAATATAACAAAATTTATTACACAAAGATTTTAAAATTATTGGCTGTACATATATTACGTAGACAGAGATACACATCTAGTCACAAGATGGAACAAATGGTCACTCAACAATCCCGACATGTTTCACCTTTTAGGGCTTCCTCAGGGGATTTTTTTTTTGAGAGGTAGATGTGGTACTGCATAGAACAAAGTACAGTTAAAAGACAATACAAAAAATATACAACAAAAACTATACTCAAAAAACAATAGTTATGCTACTGACCGCCTAGCCCAGTACCCATCAGCCACCCAACGAGTGTTGTTTTACCTGCGACTTGATGTTGAGCCAAATGGAAAAATGGACACTAGGCCGCACACAGAGAGGCTGGCCAAGAAGAGCCCAGGGACTGGGTGGCAGACATAAATGATGTGTGCCTGTGTGGGGGGGAAGTTGGCAGTGAAGGGGGGAGGAATATGGGGGGGGGTCAATGTTTAGAGGTCTTGGACAAAAAAAATGGCTGCCCGTAGTAGGGCTTTAAATGGAAGCTGAGCCAGTTTCTGTATTAGTTGTATTTTTTTTTAATGTATATGTTCTTAACTACTTCTGCTGTAGAGCATTTTTTCATTTTTTGCATGCATGTTAAAATCTGCATAAATGAAAACCCCCAGAATATTATATACTTTCTGAAGGAGAGGCCTTGTAGAATAAAAACATTTACCGCATATTTGTGCTACTGTTTATCAAATACATTTTCAAGAAAAAAATGTAATAAAAGATCGTTTTGTGCACACAAACCCAATATAATACCCAATTATTTGGGAAAATATAAAAGATGGGGTTGCATTGAGTAAATAGATACCAAACATGTCAAGTGTTAAAACTGCTTGTGTCCATAATTTAAAAAAAAAAAAAATGGTACCCCAAAAACTCCACGGGCGACACTTTAAAAGCCTTTATTACTCATCACTTTAGAGTTAGCCGCAAGTTATGGTGCTAGAATTATTTACTTTCACAGACGATCACAGCAATACCTCACCTGTGTGGTGCCATGATGGTTTACATACACATGCGTGCCCTGTGCTCACATTTGCATTTGTAAATGTGTGCAGGGCAACAGGGGTTACATTGCATTTTTGGGGTTTTTTATGACATTTTATTATAATTGCATTTTTTTACTTATTTACTTTAAATGCCATTGCTATGAAAAGGGATTAACAAATCCCCATGTGATAACATTGGGCAGGTGATAAGTATGCTGAGACATTAGGGGTCTATTAGACCCCAATGTCTTTACTGCCCTCTAAAGCAAGTAACCAAGCACAGATCTGCTGGTACAGCCAGGGAATGACAGCTTTGAAACAAGAAGTGACAAAATCATTATCTGGCTTCATTGACTGCAGAAGAGATTGAGCACTTTTTACTTACCTGTAGCTGTGGTCATGTGACGCCCAGAGTCTTCTCACCCTTTTGCTTACTGATTTGGACCCTTTTTTAGATGTCCATGTCTCACCCTCTAAAAAAAAGTAGTTTTTGCCAGGAATGGGGCTTCAAATATGGGGCGCACCCCTGACACAGGATTTACAAAGCACTGCTTTAGATTTCTAAGGAGATTTAAAGCAGGAGCTATTTTTTGACCCTCCGAGTGAAACTTTGTATAGAGCATTCTATATAGGCAAGCAGGAAAATGGGAAGGAAATAAGTAACTGTTCAGATTTTTTTCACTGTGTTTGCACATTTCATGCTCTTTGTGTGAACACTTTTTCAAACAGAAGACTTTTTGCAGCAGAGCAGGGAAGGATACCTTGCCAATTGTGAAAAAGAGACCAAAACTCCACCTGCTGTCCGAAATTAAAAATACTAAATAAAAATAATGCTTTATTTAACTGACACAAAATATATATCATAATAATATGATATTTAATAATGAAGGCAGAACACGAGTAGCTGTCAAGGTCACATCTCTGATCTTAGACTGCACACAGAAACATTGACTTTTAAATTCTATTTTAAATGCAGTTATTTTATCATTTCGTCATCTCCTTAAAGGCAATGAACATTTTTCTTTAAAAGTAAGAGTCCAGGTAAATGAGCGTGCAATGCTTCTCCCACCCACTAACAATCCTCCAGCGTATTAGATATTCATACAGCTGGTGTGAAAAATAAATTGGGTAAATAGAGGTTTGAGGCTTCAGTGCAAATTGATCATGAAATTCAGTAATGCAAAACCAGCATGTGCTACACAACATAATGTTTAGTGATTACAGTGTAAACGAAACCTGCAATAATTTACAGAATATCAAATTAGAATCTTTACAAATCAATGCGACCAATATGTCACTCGCAAACCAATGTTTGAAAAACTATAAAGAACTGACAAGGATCATTAAACTGAAGCAGAATGTGTGCATGGACTGAACATTTACATGTACACATAGAATCGCACAAAGTTATTCAAGTCATATCTTGAAAATGAAAGAGCAAATATATGTGTAAAATTGATGGCTTTAATAAGTATCACTCTGGCCAGCAGTCTTTCATTACTGCAGCTACAGAAGTGGGGTGACACCATAATGTGGGGGCCGACAACCTGCCGATCACGGCAGACTGGTAGATTGCGATCCTTCCTTGCCGACCCCAGGACCTGGACAGGAAGGGCAGCATTTACTGGTAATGATCCTCTCTATTTTCCTTCCACAGCAGCTGAAATGCAACTTCTCCTCCTCTCCCTCGCGCCGGCATTCAGCAGCTGCAGGAGGAAAATAGAGGGGATCGATTCCAGTAAATGCCACCCCCACCGCCCCTCCTGTCCCTGTTCCTCTTCCTTCTGCTCTCCTGATCCCCCCCTCCCCAGCCTGTTCCTTTTCTGAATGAACACAGTACTGATCGCTCACTGTGTTCATTCATAATTAAAGCATTGTAAACTGTTTACTTTGCATCAGTTTGTGAATGAACACAAAGCTGCTCAATACAGAGCACTTCCCATTCATGCATTGACCAATGCAGCTGAGAACGGAACTGGGGAATCTTTGTCCCCAGCCTCTTTCTCTGTCTCAATGAGACATCAGGGGTCTGTAACTCTTGATATTGCACCTGATATTTCATAGGGGCTCTGTAACTCCTGATATTTCAGCAAAACCCCAACAGGGCTGCTAAAAAAATTGTAAAAAATAACAAAAAATATATATTTTTTTTAAATAAAAAACTACTGACATAAGCCACTGCCCTACTGACACCAGTCTCTACCCTACTGACAAAGTCCACTGCCCTACTAATGGACATCATCCACTGCCCTACTGATACCAACTTCTGCCCTACTAACATGTCCACTGATCTACTGACTGACACCAACCTCTGCCCTACTGACACCATCCACTGCTCTACTGACTGGCACCAACCTCTGCCCATTCATGTTGTTCAGGTCTCTCTGCCTCTCAAAGGTTGCATACCCCTGCCATAAAGGGCCCTTATGTTTGTGGTATGAAATGTGTTTGTGGGCGTGGTTTTGTTAAAGTATATGTATAGCTAAAACATTTTGCATAGAGTAGGAGGGTGTAAAACCTCAGGTTATTGCCTATTGTCTGTGTCCTGCTGCAGACATTTCACTTCACTATTGGAACCTTGAGATGAAACAGAAAGTGAGAGGAAGTCTCCCCAAAGTGAGGGGAATGCCTATCTTAGATAGTTGTCAACAGAATATTTATTCCCTTTCCTTTTGGGAGATTAAAACTCACCTCTTATTCTTGGTGATAATAGTGACCAGGACAAAAGGCGAATATTCCCATTTTGTAAAATGACAGCAATAAAAACATGGCAGAAAGTTTTCCACTCTATCCAAAAAGAAAAAAAAAAAATCCTTACATACACTAACTCATACAAACATAAGTTGTGTCTGGTTGTACTATTTTTGAAATGATTTGAAAAGCTGATCTTGATGTTTTTAAATATAAAGCTTTCATTAAAAAGAAAACTAGGTGATCCTACCATTGTTTTCCCCAGGGGTGCCAGCTGTCTGGCAGCTGTGCCCCTACATTGTCATGCTGTCACATACACCCCCAGTTAAGACTACAAGCAGCTATGCTGATACATTGCACAACCATGGTGCCAATTTAATGAAGCCAGTCTAGATCAATGACATGCAGAGGACATTGGAGAGCATGCATTTGGACAGAAAGACATCCAGGTCATTCGTATTGTAGCATTTCTCAGATTGTAGCATTTATTTTTTATTTATATATGTCTTTGAAAACCATAAAGGAAAAAAAAAATACTCCCAGTTACCCAGGAGATTTTTAATATATTTCATTCATTCTATAAAGAAAAACTGTATAATATTTAGGACATATCTGCAGACATGGACTGTTCCTTGTTCTGCCTCAAGGTCAACAAGTACACTATGGACACTTTCCTACCTACTATTTCTAAAACCACTATAGGTGAGGTTGCTCAACCCTTTACAGAGGAAGAAACCAAGGCCACCATTTCTTCTCTGGTGTTCGAGAAGAGTGCAGGACTGAATGGACAAAATACTTGGTTCTACAAAATCTTTGCAGATGCAGCCTCCCCCACCATGACCAATACATACAATTATATGCACCCAGAACAGTCTTTTACCAATTAGACTCTAAAAGCTCACATCACAGAACTGTCAAACCTGGATGAAGTTAAAATTCTCTCCCACTAATACAGACGATTACTGTACAAATTTTCCATTATCATTGCAAACAGGCACAAACCTATTATCCCTGACATTACAAACCTTAAACAGGTTGAATTTACCTCCAGTTGCTAGGCACTGGATAACACCTTAAAGACCATATCCCTCATTAAATACGCCCAAGAGAACTCAATCCCTGCCTGCCTTAGTTCTGTTGACACTGAAAAAGCATTTGACAGGGTGGGATAATGACTCATGGTAGAGACTTATACAGATAAGTCTTGGATCCAATTTTCTTCAGAAGATTCTAACCTTATATTGTAACACTTTAACTAGAGTTTGTTCCAATGGTATGCTGTCCGACCCCTTGAAATTAACAGTGGAACAAGACAGGGGTACCCTGGGCATCTAGCTGTAGCCATAGCTAATAACCCAGACAAACAAGATATCCACATTAAAGACTCTCCCTATATGATATAAAATTTCAAAATCTCCATCCCACTTATTTTGAAAGAGTTTGTCAAATGTGGTTCCTTCAGCAAATTTAAAGTTAACTATCACAAAACAGAAGCCCTAAATATATCCTTATTCTTCAGTACCCACACCCAAATACAACAGAATTTCCCATCCCAGTGGCAAGCAACTGCAATAAAATAAATACCTAGTGCTTTTCATACCATGGGGCCTAATATGGTAAACCATTGTTCTCATGGTTTATGCAGAATTAAAATAGTAAAAATGGATATCCTGCCTAAAATCTATCCCAGAAAAATCCCCACTTTTTAAAAAGCAAACACGGTGATCGGGGACTTTACATGTTTAGTGAACCCTAAAAACTATGAATGCATGGCCTCCCTAACCATGTACAGTATATCATTGTGGGTTTACTTAACAGAAATGTAGACTAGTTTCATACCAGACAAAACAAATTGTGAATCACCCTAGAGGAGAATATCCTTGCTTTAAAACAGACTTCATTCCCCTGGTTTCAACCCCAACCATGACTCAAATTAGACAGCTAACTTATATTAATATCCTACCTCAATGGTATGGGATAACTTACTGATGCTTGCCTTCCTGATCCAACATTGCATTTTCTGAATGGCACATGGATGACAATACAAGGGTAGCTCAAATCCTTTGCATTGGTAATATATACATTTTTTATCTCACTGCCCAGATCTATACTTGAAGTATATCAAAGACAAAGGCACTGCGACCCAGATCTGGGCAAGTGCCCCCTCATTACACCTTTCTTAGCTAGTATATTGATAATCTTTAAAAAGATTATGGGTATTAGGATTGAGAATGATCCCCATATCACTCTACTGTCTATTCCCCCAGGACCCTTTAAATCCATCAAAATAGATCTCTTAAGTCTCTCAGCAGCTCAAACTATTATTACCAGACATAGATGATCTAAAATTGCCCCTACTACACAGAAGAGGATGTGAAAGATGAAAAAATAGCCCTGAATCATATCAAATGGCATGGTTCCAAAGTGATATTTTAAGTCCTCTGCAAATTTCTCATAACTGTTAATACTACAAAGAAATCTCTATGCAACATCCTTGAGTAGATTCCCTCTGGACCATCGATTACAGGGTGGGTACTGTAACCTCTTCATCCTTCCTATCTCCTGTTCTGAGGTTTTTTTCCCCTGTTATCCTAGTTTCTACATGCTATCTATTCCATAAGTTCTAAGACATAATTTGTAAACCACACCACCTCGTCCCTTTATCATATTTTTTTTTTTCAGTTATAGTCATAGTACAAAAGACACATCTTCAAACACTATCATTAAGAATGTATTTTACTGGAATTAATAATTAACTTTACTACTCAAGATTTAGGTTTTGAAATTCACCTTATATATGTTACAGATTATCTGAAGATATGTTGGCAAATAGTTATATCTATGTATATGGTCATTTTCCCTTGATGAGGCTTTTGATTCTACGTTCTTTGTGTGTTCCTTTTTTCTATTTTTGACCTTGTAAAAGAACAAAACAATAGAGATTATACATACGTATCTTTGTAATTATGTAGGTATACAATGTACTGAGCTTGTAGTCCTAATGGGTCTGTGACCACTTCAGTCCATATCTCTCTTCCTCTAAATTGAAAATAAATTATTCTTGATACTTTCAAGGGTTTTAATAGACTTAAAATGGAAAGCCCTTACAAACCATGCAACATTGATTGCATGTGATTTTGTATTTAATGCTCCCTGGTGGTTTATATAAGATATACATCAGATCACCTTATTAACAGAAAAAAAACATCTCTCCCAGCCAGGCCATTGATATCCTGTGTCTCCTTCACCTGCTGGCAGATTGCCCACAATGCTGTGCTTTTTCCCTTTACCGTTGGTACAGGCAAGCAAAGTGTCAGACCTCACAGATTTCTGCAGACCTCAAACTTTGAACATCACTTGTTAGGAGCTGCACTTTTCCATTACAAAGCTATTTTGCGGTTAGTAACTAGCAATTATCACCAATTCAGGTACTTTGAATCTGACACAGGGCTGTACTTCTCTGTACAAGGCAGACGCATGGAGTCCCCAGGACGTGAGCTCACAAGCTCATATTTAATAATGGAGGCACAAAGGGAGCAGCTGTCTCGCCCAAGGTCACATCTCTGATCTCAGGCTGCACTAAATTACAGTAGAACAGCTGGCTCCCCGTATATCCGTATAAAGTAAAATTAAAATTATTTGCGTTATTGGCAGTATTCTGAAGCAACATAGTACATACACAAAATTACCATGTTATCTGCTCAAATGAAAACCTCATGAAAATGGACATTAAAACACTCCTTGCATTAAAAAAAAAACTGCCATTTTACCAGTAAGTGCTGCTTGCCCCATTTAGCCATGTAAAGTTAGTGTGTAAATAAAAGGTGTTCTCTTATCTCACAGCCTGCAAAATTCCTGGTATAAAGGTCATTCGATAAACGGAATCAGCAAACTCCCTTCTTTTTTGTCCAGCCTGCTTGCCTTAATGCGAATATATGGCCACTTTAAGGCCCCAAGTACACTGGGTGTTTAGCCCTGGTGCATGGGGCTCTGGCATGTAGCTGCAGGAGGAGGGCACAGGTGTCCTGTCCAGCCCCACTGCCGGCACCCTGGTAAACTCGATGAAAAACTGGCAGCTGCTGTTGCTCGACAGGGCTGAATGGTGCATTCAGTGGTAGGAACGTTTAGGGCAGTATGTGCCCAGAGACAAACACCAGGAATGCAGACTTCTTGCCCTAAACCTTTCTACAACTAGGTGCCCTGCCCAACCCCAGATGCCATTTTTACACAGTAAATATTTTGTGAAGCAAGCAGTGGACTGTAAGTAATATTTCTGTGTTGAGATATCTGCTCTCAAGTCTATACACCTGCCACAAACTCTTCTTTTTGCATTTTCCCAAATTTTATATGTTAAGGAGAAATCCAGGGAACAGCAGGAACACAAACTAGAAGGCAGGACAGCAGCGGAGCCAAGTTTTATTAGGAAAAAATTCCACCACCTAATTTATTAGGAAAATAATTTCAATTCTGAAATTAGTGACCAATAGGCTAATGTATGGCTCACTCTTTGTGATGCCTAGATTTGCCTTCGAATTTCCATGACCCCATAAATGCTCTGGATTCTGCCCATACAGTATATACACACTTATATACTGCATATACACACAGCCTCATATTTCATTTGTACTTTTACGGTAATCTAAAACAGATTTCTTAACAAAAATGTGGAACCCTATAAAAATGTTGCTTCTGACTGGATAAATAGATAAAAGGCACAATGAATATAAATGACAAAAAGTATTATACATAACAATAGCTTAGTGTATATGTGATCAATGACATACATGTATCAATCAATATCTGTATCACACTCCATCAATATCTCTTTCACATTCAATCAATATCTATATCCTTCTTTGCTGCCTATGTTTTTCAGCCTGAAAGACTAAAATATGATAGATAGATAGATAGATAGATAGATAGATAGATAGATAGATAGATAGATAGATAGATAGATAGAGTAATTATAGGCAGATAAAATGTTATATGTTTTACGATATTTGAATGTAGCCTCTGTAAAGTTTGACAAGATTTTGTACTGTCAATTGATATAAGTATTGAGCTGCTGAAAATGTCTTGTGGCCAAGTTGTCTGTCTCACCAGGTCCTTTATCACCTCAATAACAGGTGGCAAGAGCTATGTCCAACTGTGCGAGCAACACTGAACAGATAAATCGCCTAATTAAATAGACGCTGCATGGTAGGAGGGATTGTGATTGACATGAAAAAGAAGACCAGTGTAATTCTTTCTCTCCCTATTCTAAGTCCTTTTCATTGATTTTGAAAGTAAAATTCCTCCCAGGTGGCCAAGACATTTTAAAATATACAAAATAGACATGGCATTTACAACGTAACATTTTACAGAGCGTTTCCATCACTCAGTTGTCAGAAACTGACAACTTAGAACAACTATGTTTATAAGTCTTTCAGCAACACAAAATGGACTAGTGATTGAAGAAACAAATAGGATATGTATACTTCCAACCCACGGAACAATATTAAAATCTTTACATACTCAGGATCGGGACAGCTGAAACAACTATGGCACAAACAAATACAGTAAGGCTGCATTCACACCTGAGCGTTTTCAGCTCATAAAACGCTCATAAAACGCCCCAAAAAACGCCCAACAAGCAAAATCCCTTTTCATTTCAATGGCACCTGTTCACATCTGAGCGTTTTGTCACCTGAAGCAAAACGCCTGAAAAGCGCCCTAAGCTCAAAAAAGAACATGAGCTTTTTTGGGGCAGATTACAGGCATTTTTCTGCCCTTTGCATTGGTGACCTGAACAAAATTGCGGCAAAAACGTGCGACTTTGAAACGCTCAGGTGTGAATGCAGCCTCAAACCTTGGATTCCGATCATAATTCATTCCAAAAACATGCTTGTAGTCCAAAGCACTCTTATATCAAAGCAAATTGTCCCATAAGAAATAATGGAAACGCAAACTCAAAGATTCGTTCCACAACCATTTATTCATAAGTTCTTCAGTTTATAGTCGATATAAAAAGATTATAGCAATGTGATGGGTTATGTAACCATAAAATGTCCATCCACAACTGGCAACCTCCACAAGGGGATTAGAAGCAAAATCCAGCAGGAGCTACAGAGTGTAAGAGAGAAGAGAGGCGCCTCTAAGTGTAGCAATATGGTTACATTTAATGAAGGTACAACATTTAGCAACTCACATGGCTGATGATTAAAAGAGGCACATCTAAGTATGCAGGCATCCGGGGTAAAGCTGTCCACATAGACCATCCCCCGTACCGCCGGCTCTCACCACTCTTAGTCTGCAATCGTGTCCGGGAAGACTACCCTGCAGTAGAGCAATCTGAAAGCGAGGCTTGAAACGCTTGTGGAGCACAGCGTGGAAGAGATGACGTTGATGGCGGTGCACTTAGAGGCGCCTCTCTTCTTTTTTATACTCAGTTGTGACATGAAGCGACTTGTATATCAAGACATCGCTTGTATATCGTTTGTATGTCAAAATGTAATTAAAAATGTAGCTTGTTTTGCAAAACGCTCTCAAACCAAGTTACTCTCAAACCAAGGTATTACTGTATTATGGTTCTGGGAATGCTTGACAAAGTATCAAAGAGGTCTATATTTTAATAGGTTTAATTTGTTAGTGGTATACATCCAATAACATCTTTAGACAGACTATATAAAATGACAGCGCTACCCAAAAAATTAAATAAATAAAATTTTCAATATTTTATACAATGCAAATACATAAAAAGTGCATATAGTATATTGCAAATTCAAACACTCACCAGCCACTTTATTAGGTACACCTGCTCAGTTGCTTGCTAACACAAATTGCTAATCAGGCAATCACATGGCAGCAACTCACTGCATTTAGGCATCTAGACATGGTGAAGATGACTTGCTGAAGCTCAAACCGAGCATCAGAATGTGGAAGAAAGGGGATTTACGTGACTTTGGCATGGTTGTTGGTGCCAGACAGGCTGGTCTGAGTATTTCAAAAGCTGCTGATCTACTGGGATTTTCACGCACAACCATCTCTAGGGTTTACAGAGAATGGTTCGAAAAAGAGAAAATATCCAGTGAGTGTCAGTTGTGTGGACGAAAATGCCTTGTTGATGTCAGAGGAGAATGGGCAGACTGGTTTGAGATGGTAGAAAGGCAACAGTAACTCAAATAACCACTTGTTACATCCAAATGCAGAATACTATCTCTGAATGCACAACACATTGAACCTTGAAGCAGATGGGCTACAGCAGCAGAATACCACACCGGGTGCCACTCCTGTCAGCTAAGAACAGGAAACGGACGGTATGATTCACACAGGCTCACCAAAATTGGACAATAGAAGATTAGAAAAACATTGCCTGGTCTGATGAGTCTCAATTTCAGCTGCGACATTCAGATGGTGGGGTCAGAATTTGGTGTAAACATCATGAAAGCATGGATCCATCCTGCCTTGTATTAACGGTTCAGGCTGATGGTAGTGGTGTAATGGTGTGGGGGATATTTTCTTGGTACACTTTGGGCCCCTTAGTACCAATTGAGCATCGTTTAAACGCCACGGCCTACCTGAGTATTGTTGCTGACCATATCCATCCCTTTATGACTACAGTGTACCCATCTTCTGATGTCTACTTCCAGCAGGATAATGCACCATGTCACAAAGCTCAAATCATCTCACCACTGGTTTCTTGTACGTGACAATGAGATCACTGTACTCCAATGGTCTCCACAGTCACCAGATCTCAATCCAATAGAGCACCTTTGGGATGTGGTGGAAATGGAGTTTTGCATCATGGACGTGCAGCCGACAAATCTGCAGCAACTGTAGCAATTAGGTACTAGCAAGATGCACCTAATAAAGTGGCCAATGAGTGTATAACATAGATCATTAAATTAGGTGTAACCAACTATAAATCCATACACCACGTAGTGTTTTAACAAAAAAAAAAGATCATATTTCCTTTTCTGTATGTGGCCGCCCCCTCCTCAACATGCTGACATCACCATCCACAAGCAGAACAGGAAGAATGATGGTGTTGCGCTGAATACATTTCTAAACTGTCAGATTCCTAGTGCTGGGTTGAGCTCTTTATTTGTGAGTACCACATGATTGTTTTTAATGTGGATTTTAATAAAGATATTGTTTGATGCTATGAGCCTTTTCTTTTTTAAAACCTTCTTGAATAAGACCTTCTTTTTTGCTAAATTTGTGTGTTGGGGGATTTAAGGAACCATAGGATCTTTGTACGTTGTTTGACAAAGGATTTATTGGATTTTTCTAATAATTTTTTCCAAAAATGTTTCTAGTCTAGGAGTTTTTCCGAGTAGGAAAGCTCTGTCTTAGTTTAGCTAGTCTGGGCACCTCTACAGAATTGGAGGGGTGGAGCACCGAACACTTCATGAAGACGTTCTGAGATAAAAGGGAGGAGCAAGGAGACGTGGGAGGTGCAGAAGTGGAAGAGCAGAGAGGTTCTAAGGAGAAGCAAGAATTGGGACGTTTTGCCTGGGATGGGCGAAGAGAGGAGGGAGGGGAGGGGGGAGGCAGCACATACTGGCCAGCAGCTGGGGGGTGTAGGGCCAATGACCAAATTTGGCAGACCGAGAGCAAAGTTTGGTCTATATTCAGGTGAGCGTTATAGGATACCCAGGGTCCCAAACCTTTAGGACTTTGGCATGGGAGCCTTCGAGAATGGAAGTGAGATTTTTGTGGACCATGGTCTCCATTAGCCTTTGCTCAACCTCAGCAAAATTGAGGTATGGTTGTCTCCAGGCTCTGACCTGATCCCTGTACAGTAAATCATTGCCAGTTTGTGCTGTTTCACCAACCTAAAACAAGTGGTTAAATAAATCTAGCGATTGAATTGAGCCACTGAGGTGCATGAAGGGCGAAGCACAGGCTTCTTGTGGGTTTGGGTAGCATTGTATTTTTATATATTAATACTTTCTTATCAATATCAATTATCAATATCTTTTCTGATATTTATACAGCCGCTTGGGTGGTGGGTTGTTTAGGTAACAAGAAAATATGTTTTTATCAGACAGTTTTTAATTTGTTATAATTTAAATATAATAAAATATTTTCTGCATAAGTTTGAATATACAGTGCGAAATCAGTGCCACCGAGACTATACAGTGCGAAATCAGTGCCACCGACTATACAGTGCGAAATCAGTGCCACCGACTATACAGTGCGAAATCAGTGCCACCGACTATACAGTGGGAAATCAGTGCCACCGACTATACAGTGCGAAATCAGTGCCACCGACTATACAGTGCAAAATCAGTGCCACCGATACAACAGATTCAAATATTGCTTGCAATCTCTGGGCCACATAAAAGTGCACCAATTTGGGAATCATTCTATGGAGAGAAAATATATTTATCTTAGGCAACTCGCAGGTCAGATAGATGCTCTACTGTATTTACTACTCATATGTTTGTAGCCTTACAAGGTGTGCACTTCATGCATTGATTTAAATTCTGGTAACTCCTGGACAAAGGTATATAGATTATTGCCATCTTGGTGAAAAAAAATGTCCATTTATGGCAACCCAGAGTGTCACCCTCAGACCCCCCCCAAAAAAGTACAATCTCTCTACTTTTTTCACCTTTTATAAAAAAAAAAACCCAATGGAAAGATCCAGATACCTGAGTATTCTAGTCTGGCCATCTAGCTGACTGTTACAAGGGAGACATGCTCTCGGTGTTTTATATTTTTATTCACCTTACATTAGTGAGATAGCATCAAAAGGCTGAAGTAGGAGGAATTAAACTCCTAGTTGATGGGAAGGGGCAGAGTTGGAAATGTAGGCAGATAGATCCTGCTGCTGGAGAAGAGACAATGAGCCACAGAGAGATTCAAATTATCAACAATAAACCATAATTATATTAGTTTTATGTGGAATTTGCCACCTTTAGATTGCTGTGCCCACTCTACACCCCTCTTCACCATTGAGCCCAATGTGAGTTTATCACTGCCAAGCCCCCCCCCCACACACACACACACACACTTTTTACCCCTCGCCCTCACTGTGCCCTCTTTCCACTGCTTGGTGGACTCGATGGAAAAGTCAGACCTGGTCAGAGTATCATTTTGCATAATTACACAATTTTGTCATCCAGAGGATGAATCTGTGTATTACATAGAGGGAAGGTAGACCAAATGCAATGCTAATATAAAATATATCAGAATATAGATTAGGATCTTCTCATAAGCTGACTGTTAGATCTTAAACCATTCTTTGTATCTACTACTGCTAGAAAAATAATTCATACATTACTCTCTGAGTGTTGATGCCTATTGAAATTGGTCGAAGAGCCATAAATTGTACACATAAATATTTCAGCAGCCCTACAATCTTCTGAGCCTCCAGAAACCTTTTTTTTTCCATAGAAAATATTTTCGAAGATACAGATCCAAGCACTTCTTGTCAACTTTATTGTAGAATGCCTTAATTTATGATGTGTTTGGGAAATCTTCACTTAGACCAGAGAATTATTGTCATTTATCTTGTTTCCTAGCAACTGATGTTTATATTTATTTGCAGCCCCTCCCACTACAAGGGCTTTTTTATCTATTTTTAAAGGAAACCGCATTATGAATCTTACATATCCTCTTGCTGTCAGATATGTTTAACAATAAATAATCATAACTGGGAAAATTCTCCTAGGCCCAGGCCACAAAAGTGACTACCAGGAGGAAAATTTCAGCTTTACTCTCAGGCTGTGGCTCCTTGTTCCTGACTTGCAATACTCCGACAATCAAAATGTCAAGAGAACTCCTGAAAGAAAAAACTAAGATACATTAATTATTGACCGGAGCTTCAGAAATACCTGGAAGATTTTTTTTAGCCCTTCAATAAAACTTCTAGCTTATATCTTTGTACCTTCCAGTCATAAAAGTTCTATTCTTTGTGAAACGAGAAATGGCATCACATATGATAAAAGAAAAACCTTTGTTACCTTAAATCCATAATGCCCTTTTAACACCAAAAAGAAAAGGACTTAGAAGTGTACCTTCACAGGCTTGTAGGCCTGTATGCAGGATATATCACAGCCTTTACATCATGACATCAGTTATGACGCTTAAACTCACTACAAACTTAACTGGTGTTAAAGAAAAACTGAAAAACAAAAAAATATATATTGCAGCTTACTAGTCATTAGATGTAGTGGCTACAATACTTTGTTCAAGCTAAGAACATTTTCAGCAACAAAAATACCTGTTGACTTCATCAGAAATGTAGTGTCCTTGTAACCTCCTGTGACAGGGTTCTTGCCTGTCCGGAATTTGTCTGGACAGTCTGGGTTTTGAATCATGCAACCCAGGTTTCAGACCAATTGAAACCCAAACACATACAGGCTTGCACACCCTAATTACCTAGTACGGTGTAGATTCCCTCTGCTGCCCAGGCCCCTTCATGTTCCCCCCACAGCGCTTCCAACTTCCTCTCTTCTCCCACTGCCTACTACTGACACACAGAGGGATGTTTCAGGATGGAGAGCGGGGGAAGGAGCTGGTAAATACGTAATTTACCGCCCCCTTCATTATCTGAATGAACACAGTGAGGGATCAACTCTCCAGACACAGTATCAACCCAACATTTTAGAAGCAACGTGACTACGGACAGGTACTTGCAATTGTCCTACTGCTTAGTATGTTTTTGAAAACTTAAAGCGGAACTTCACCTAAAATGTAAGTGTTGCTGATTCCCTCCAATTACAGTGACCATTTTTTTTATTCACATGCCTATTCCTGACAGGTACCTGTTCCCACTATGCTCACCTGCGTAAGAATGACCATACAGAAAATGCAGCCACTCTTGTGCATTCGCAGTGGGGAGCCAGCTGTGAAGTACCAGTAAATCATAACCGACTTACCACATCCAAGATGGAGGAGCAGGAACCCAAAAATCAGCGAAGAACCGGCCCAGGTGAGGATATCGCTGAATCTTTGGGCTGCCTAGTGTCTTTTTATTAAAAGTAAGCAGCTACAGTATTTGTAGCTGTTGACTTTTAATTTTTTTCAGAGGTCCTCTTGTCCTCTTTGTATAAAAACATTTGGGTCTAAAAACGATTACAGGACAGATAGAGTTAAGAAACCCATAACAGAACAATTTAGTAGATGAATGGTGGGTAAGGCAAGCAACACAAACCTTATATGTGTGGCTGTGAAATATGGGAAAAGCTAACACAAACAAATGGGTAATTATGTGGTGAATCATATACAGGTGAAAAATATGACACTAAATTACCGTATTTAACGATGTATAACACGCACAGGCGTACAACACGCACCTTCAATTTAGGAGGGAAGTTTCAGGAAAAAAAATGTTTTTTTTAAATAAACCACTTTGAAGAAAAATAATGGTCAGTGCCCATCAATGCAGCCTGATTAGTGCCCATCTGCAGCTTCAATGCAGCCTGATTAGTGTCCATCTGCAGCTTCAATGCAGCCTTATCTGTGCCCATCTGCAGCTTCAATGCAGCCTGATCTGTGCCCATCTGCAGCTTCAATGCAGCCTGATCTGTGCCCATCTGCAGCTTCAATGCAGCCTGATCTGTGCCCATCTGCAGCTTCAATGCAGCCTGATCTGTGCCCATCTGCAGCCTGATCTGCACCCATCTGCAGCCTGATATGCGCCTATATGCAGCCCATCTCCCATCAATGCAGCTGCCTGATTAATACCCATCTGCAGCCTCATTGTCTCTCATCAATGCAGTGCAGGCAATCACCGAGCCGTTATATCCTGTTTACTCGGTTCTCAGTCAGCAGTCACATACACAGTCCCGCCATCGGCATTGGACTAGCTCCTGTGATAGACAGAACACTGGTCCAATGCTGGTGGCGGAGGCGGGACTGTGTGTGTGACGTCAGAGCCGAGTGAGAGCCGAGTTAGAGCCGAGTGAAAGCCCAGTAAACAGGAGATGACGGCTCAGTGAATTCCGGTGGAGCTTGTCCCCCTCCTTCCCCTCTGATGTACACTATCGGAGTATAACACGCACCCATGATTTGCCCCCTATTTTCAGGGGAAAAAAGTGCGTGTTATATGCCGATAAATACGCTATATCCTTTTTCCCCCAAAATACATACACTTCCATTACTGTAATCTATATTTCCTGGCTCAGCCTCATGCCAGTAACCTTGAGTCAACTCCGCCCCTTGACCCAATATAGGACCTCCCTGAATAGATCAATAAAAAGGCCACCAGTACCTGGTGCAGATGTTCTTATTCTGTCCTCGTGCTGGACGTTCCCGTTTTGCATTATCCTGCCGTTAGTCCCGGCAGTGGATGGCCCCTTGTGGGGGGGAAATCTCCATGATTGTGGGCACGCCCTGGTGCTGGGGCAGGCACAGGCATAAGATGCTTCACACCCATTATCTAGAGCAGCCATCCTGGGTCTTTTTCGCTCTCTTACCTCTCACTGTTAGCTTCAGTGGCTGTAGCGTAGGCTGGGGTTGCTGTAGCAAGGCTGACAGAGGTGGCAAGGCTCCATGCAAGCTAGGTGCTGATCGACAACATCATCCCTTGCTGTGGGTCCTGGCCCTCTTCTCTCCTCGGCTTTGTGCTCCTCCTGTGTTCCATTGGCAGTGGTGCAGGATGATGATGCCACCAGGCCTCTTCTGATTGGCTGCTGGCCTGCCACTGATTGGTGCAGAGAAGCACTACTTCCTATTGCAGGGAAAGAAAACACATGGTGTTTGAAAGGCCTGGGTTTGGTCTGGACACTGGTTCTCTGCCTGTCCCACTGGTCCTGTGAGTGCTCTGTTCTATGCTGTCCTCCTGCTCCCTCACACGATTGGCAGTTATGCAGACTAATGGTTGTCATGTTCCAGCTGTCTTGCCTGGTAGTCTGCCTGAAGGATTCTTCCTGATACCTTCCTGTGAGCTGCTGCAGTGGGTGAGTGAGTTATGGGGGGTTCTTCCTAGGGATTGCCTTTCTTTTGGCTTGCTTTTACCTTCCTATCTTTGTTCCTGCCTATATATTTCTAGGCCAGGATGAGCTTGCCAGTCCCAATGGACGAGGCACTGAAAACTGCTTAAAGGTAGGGGACTCCTGTATGGGCAACTGTATATCTTGTACTGCATATTGTCAATGACCTTCCTGATTGGCGTTGGGGTTCTTCACATAGAAGCCACAAAAGAGTGTTTTTTCTCAGGTGCTGTCATAAGCTAAGGCTAAGCAATATCCTGTACAGCACAGCCCATCTCCAACCTCTGCGGGACCATCATCTGGTCATACCCGGGCTCAACCACTAGCTGCTACAGGTCTCTTCCCATGGTCTCTAATTCATATTTAGCTTATACCTTTAGCAATACCTTTGCTATTTTAAGAGGGACTGCAGTCTGCTCACATAATTTGTAATAAAAACATCTTTGCCATTCTTAAGCTTCCCTCCAACCACTTTGCATATTATTTTATATATATTGTGATTCTGTACTTGCCAAATATGCTGCAGAAATCTCCCTCCACTGAGTCTGGCTGCAGTCATTTTAACTGTGGGTAGCTGAAGCTGCTGCCTGTTCACTTCCAAGACATACACAAACACACAGAGGCGCACCTCCAGCTCTGTAGCTCTCATTGGCCCTCTTATGACTTACCCCCCTCCCTTCCTGGCAAGCTCTCAAAAGAGTGGGAGAGGTGTGCATGAGGTTATTGCGCCGGCGCTAATGACAAGACAAGAAAACAGGAAGTGGGCTAATAAGGTATTTACTGGCAGAAAAAGAATGTTCTACTAGCCAAAGTTGAAACAACAAGGGCAGAAGATTAATAGATGGAAAGATTAAAGAATACTGAGGTTCTCCTTTAAGCATCTCTGTGAAGTTATGCTTAGGGAAGCCCCTCAGAGTTCCCAGGTGGAGAACGAGGATATTGGCATTAAAAAAGGAGGGTGAAGAGGGAATGTAGAGCCTCTTGCCAGGCCTCTCTAAGAAAGGAAGACTTCCTTCTTCTAGGCGGCGTAAAGATGGTTTGCCAGAGCCTGGGGCTAATAGCTCAAAATCGGGAGTGGAATCTAATATTGCTCAGGATAACCAGTAACCCTAGGAGCCATGGAAGTACTATCCATATCTGAGAAGGGAGCTCCCTAATTCCCTTTCATGTAATAATGAAGAAGTTAATAAGGACGAGTAGGCCTAGCCAGGCGGGAGTCCAGCAGTGCAGAGTGGGTTAGTAGACTATACCCATTTTGCCAGTCGAATTAGAACCCTGGGATTCACCTCCTAAGGTCAATGTGTCCTTGCAGCGACCCTCTATGAAGAGAAGGGCTGACTCAGGGTTGAAGAGAGTCTTTACCGCAGCAGGGGCTGCCTGCACGCCGGCAGGGGCCCGGACTTCTATTGAAAGAGCGGTTAGGATATGTTTGTCAAACTTGCAGTTGGCTTTAGGTTGCCTTTCAGAAGAGGAACTCCTGTCTTCCAACCTTCGAAGCCTGAAACTGTTGGCTGAGTTCATGACTAAAAAAGCGGTGGACTTCGTCAGATTTACACTGGGCTGCGGATTCGTCCCCAAAGCAGGTCTTATGTTCTATTCCTTTCACTGGAGGCACCCTATACGCAGGCTGCAGGGGAAAATGTGGCTTCTTCCCCAGGATCGGAAGCGTCGGCCTCAGTCCTTTCAGCCAATCAGAAAGTCTTGCAAACAGTTCAAGGTTGAATGATCTTATAGGCCAAGTAGAGAGTTCTCCTGCTTGCGGATCAGGCTAAATCCAAAGGTCCTCAGCCTACAAAGGCTTCAACTAAGTCCTTCCAGGCATCGCCGGTAGGGGCAAGATTAGCTCTCTTCGGCTATATCTGTTTGGACAGGATTATGGATTAGTGGAAGTGTGTTCATAAAAAAAAAAGAAAAACCCTAAATTCTTTCCTGGGCCTCAGTCCTTCCATGGGAAGTCGCTCAAAACCATAATCGCAGTAGTCTGTCCAGGCGTTTGAATGATTTTGGTCCAAGGTTCATTAACGTTTCTAAGGTCTAAGGTTCTAAGGTTTATCTTCACAGGCAACCATTTCCAATTCAGATGTCTTCTGTTCGGCCTCAGTTCGGGCTTAGGAACATTTTTCGAGGCTTATGGTCACAATGCTCGCTTATCTCTGACAGAAGGGCATAAGAGTTTTTCATTACCCGGACGACATCTTAATTCTCGCTTACTCCAAGGACCTTCTGGTGCAGCACCGGGACCAAGTCCTGACCACTCTAGCAGAATTTGGATGGATGATATTACAGAAAGAAAGCTGACTTGTTCCATGTCAGAACCTTGTGTATCTAGAGAGGTCATTCGACACTCTTCAGTACAGGGAAGGTTCAGTTCCAGAAGAAGAAAGACAAATTTCCTCTGAGGCCTTGGAGAGGATGACTTGGTTACGGTCCGCAGAGGTATAGGTTTTCTGGGAAGCCTGACAACTTGTATTCCAGCAGTGCCATGGGCACAGTGGCACACACAGAGGTTCCAGAGTTGCCGTCTAAGCAGGGGCATCGGGGATAGCGTCATCAGAAAGTCGATGTTCTGCTCTTTATTCAAGACGACCAGTGGTGGTGGAACCAAGGGGTTAACCTTTACCGGGATAAGCCCATCAACCCAGTGAGCTGGGTCTTCAACACGTCAGATGTGAGTCTTTGGGGTTGGGGTGTTCATTGTCAAGGCCTGTGAACTCAGGGAATTTGGTACTCTCAGCTCCCGTGTTCCTCCAATCTGCTAGAACTGAGTGCAGCAGTGAAGCCCTAAAAGCATTCTTTCTCATCACTCAAGGCAAGCAAGTCAGACTTCTGATGGATGACAAGACTGCAGTTTTCTATGTGATGAAGCTGGGAGAGCGAGGAGTCTGCGCCTTCTCCAAGTCACATAAATAAGTCACGTAAATCTTCGAGTTTGTCGAAGTTTGTTTGCTGGACCTGTCGGCAGTGTACATTCCGGGTTCTCAAAACACCCTAACAAATTGGCTAGGCCGCAAATTCTCCAGCCACAGGGAATGGAAGCTGAACCCGAAGTATCTGTCAAAGATCTTCGCATGGTGGGGGACTCCTGAGGTGATTCTCATATGACTCCAGACAATTGTTAGACCCCACAGTTTTTCTTCTGCTTCTTTCACCCACAAGCTCTAGCCCAGGATGCCCTTTTCCAAAAGTGGGGCTTCAGTCTGGTATACATCTACCCTCCAACGGCCCTGATTCTCAAGTCATTGCTGAAGATTGTGAAGGAGGAATCACCCCGTTTTGGCTGAGGAGGCCATGGTTCTCCCTTCTTTGTCACCTAGCAATGGGCCCTTAAATCAGATTGCCTCAAGCCCGAGACCTGCTTCTCCAAAATGGCCGACTAGCCTTGACTGCATGGCAGCTGAAAGGAGCAAACTGAGCGCTCTGGTCAGATTTATGAAAGTGGCAATTAAAATATGACCTCCAATAAATCCGCTATTTCGAATATGGGATTCTCCGTTGGCTCTGAGGGAGTTGCTGAAGTCTCTGTTTTCTCTGGATTTGAGCAGTCCATTATATTAACTCACTTTGAAGACAGTGTTTCTTACAGCTATCGTCTCAGCTAGGCCAATCTCTGACATTGCTGCTTTTTCCTGCAAGGAGCCGTACTGCACTTTTTTCCGGTCAAAGTTGTGTTACCCACTCCAAATTTCTTGCCTAAGATTACCCAGAAGTTCCACTTTAATTGCCAATCTGCCCTTCCAGTTTTTTTAAACCCTCAACATCGAGCCTAAAGGTTCAGATTTGCATAAGTTGGATCTAAACTCTATTCTACAATGTATACGGAGAGAACAGAATCATTCCGAAAGTCTAGCGCTCTCTTTGTATTTCCGAAGGGTCCTAAGTTGTGCATGCCAGCTTTCCCCAAGATCAGCTCAACATGGGTGGTAAGGTATATTCAATCAACTTACTCGCAGGAAGGCCTCTTCCCCCTCAAGAGATTCGGGCACACTGCTCTGGTAGTTTTCTTCCTCCTGGGTGGCCCGGTCCAAGGTCTCGATGGATGTGGCCTGTGGGACGGCCAGCTGGAGTTTCCCTAATACCTTTATCAGGCATTACAAGCTAGATGTAGCTTCCTCCCAACTGATATCACAGGAGCTTCTGTGTTGGCTTTTGCTTTGTCTAAATAATAAATTAATTCTAAGCAGCACATGGTGTTGGTGGTTTTGTTTTACTCCCTGCCTCTGTCTGGCTAGCTAAGTCCCAAGATTACTGGCATGAGGCTGAGCCAGGAAAATGGAAAATTGTTACCAATACTTACCGTAATTTTCCTTTCCTGGCTCTGCCTCATGCCAGTACACACCCTACCTAGTCCGTCGCGAGCTATTTACAGAACACCTGCACCAGGTACTGGTTGCCTTTTTACTGATCTTTTCAGGGATGTCCTATATGGGGTCAAGGGGCGGAGTTGACCCAAGGATACTGGCATGAGACAGAGCCAGGAAAGGAAAATTACGGTAAGTATTGGTAACAATTTTCCGTTTTCATTACATTTTTTTTATGTGTTTTTTTTTTTGCCCCATTTGTAACGTCCTCTGTGAGTTCCCAAACCTCTCCTGTTCCCTATAACTTCCATTTGTTTGGAACAAGCAGTGCACATTAGTTGTGCTCATGTGCACTGCTCTACGTAAACTGCAGATCCCATAGTCCATCTCGGGCACAAGAGAGGGTTGGCTATGTTCTTACTTACAGTGGGACCATGGAGAATGAAACACCTTCTAACAGGAAGTTGAATCATAGCAGCAGCAAATAATAAATACAAAATAAATGCTGCTATGATTCTTGAGTCTATGTATTCTTGAGTTAAGAATACATTCTTGAATATAATTTCCTTAAAACCAGAGTTTTTTAGGTGTATCCATTCACAAAACCTAAAAATATATATATTTTAAATATTTCTTACCTTTCAGGTAAGACTGACTGCTACTCTGAACAATGTTAAACACAATCTGTCCCCGCTGACAAAGAGGGACACGCTGAGTTTCACCCCATTAGTGTATAATGCTGAAGCCCAACTTCTAGATCATTAACCCTTTGTTAGACAAACAGTCCTAAAAGGCAGTATTCAAATCTAGTTAGAACCGGTAATGAGATTCAAAAGAAAGCGTATGGGGGGAGCTGCAGCACAGAAGGTTTTTCACCTTTATGCATAGAATGCATAAAGGTGAAAAACCTTGAGGCTTTACAACCACTTTAAGCACACTGGGGTGTTTTCACTTGTGGAAGGGGAGCCAGGGAAATCCTGTAGGGAAGATGGTCTGTGAACCCATTAAATTATCGCTATGGCTAGCATTGTAGGGAGCCAACAGCTGTGTATTATGCACAGAATAAAGCTTCCTGCTGAGCATTGGAATGGGGAATTGAAAAGAGAAGTATAAATCAAAAAATGCAATATAATATAGGTAAAGATTTACAAATACAATGTTCTCAGCTACTAGTACCTGTATTTATAAGGGTACTGTTGACTAGCAAGCTAAATTCCTAATACACAGTCAAAGCCTTAAGCTGTCCGAAGGCAATAGACAGGGACCAGCCATGCATGGATGACCCAGCCATTGATCAATCTTTTTAACAAAAGATCTTTCTACATACAATGTATCGGGACTTACTCATTTTCATGTATGACTCCCCATACAGTGCACACCTTCCTTCCTTTTTTTCCAAATTTTTGTGTTGTAAGTGCTCATTATTTCTTTTTCATCACCTAGGTCATTTGAACAGGAAGGATAGGATTTCTGTAAAGCCAACATGGTAGCATGGCCTAGGGTGGAATAATTACACAGGAGACTATAGTGAGATGAATACAGATTGTTGGTGTTATTTTGGAAAGGGCACTAATAGTAGTAATGAATGAATAGAGTAATGAAAATACTGCAGCATATAAACATTGGTTGTACTAAAATGAATGCGGAAGTTGCTGTATCCTTTAAAGGCTCTATGTGAGTGCCATTATGGTGTGCATAAGTATTCAGATTACCCCCAGTTTATTTAACTTTACAATAAAGTCCCCGTAGGTAGCAAAATGTGTCAGAAAAAGAAATGGGCGAAGTGTCCCTGTTCTGTTTGTACAATAAAGCAGTGGTTCCCAACCTTTTCGGTGCCAGGGACTGGTATCGTGCGGACAACTTTTCCAGGGACGGGGGGATGGTGGGGTTGGCTGGTGGTACTGGGGGCTGGGTGATATTGTTTCCATTCACTGATAGGGTTTTAACAGGAATTTCTGTGCAGTCAAACCGCTAATGATCTGTATGCGGGCTCCTGCATCCATGTGTTTGTTGTGCCCCAGGGCATCAGAAGGAGAAGAGCAGCCGCCACTTATTGACAGGGGCTGAGCTTCACTCGCTCGCCTGCTGCTCACCCCCTGCTGTGCGGCTACAAAGAAGAGCTATTATATTTAATTGCTGCACAGCAGTGGGTGAGCAGCAGGCGAGCGAGTGAAGCTCTGCCCCCTGTCAATAGCCCAGGGAATAGCAAACACATACAGGTCCTCTGCTGTCAACCAACAGCCGAGTCCTGCCTGGGTCTTGATTTGGCCAGGCTCTGAGGGGATAACGTGGAGTGGTCTGACTGCAGTGTGTCTCCTGCATGGCCCATTATGAGACCTCTGTGTTGCTGCTGTATCACCAGAGCCACCGCTAGGTCCAGGGTTGGCACTGGTGATTTGGTCTCCATCGTACTCTTGGGGAAGACCGGCTCTCGTGGAGGGAAAGAGGGAAAAAAAACAAGAGGCCGGAGCCCAGGCTGCAATAAAAGCAGCCGCCAATAGAGATGGAGCTGCCACCAACCCTCCGCTCCATGGCCTGGTCCCCAACAGGTCATGGACCGGCCCAGGGGTTGGGGACCCCTGCAATAAAGTTTATATAAAGAGGAAGAACCAATATGCAGGTCTACATTTGATCCTATTGCTAGAAGAATGAGGTGAGGTTTGTCCTACTCTTTTAGGTGTCAATTAGGTATTTTGCTGCAGGGTAGGCAAACTGTCTCTGCCAACGTCTCCATGTCTAGTTTTGATGTGACTTGTGTTGCAATGTCCTGTGATCTTATGATTCTAGGAATAAAGTGACATCTAGATAAGAGGGCAGTGCAAGACAATTGGCCAGGGTACTAGGGCAGGAAGTGTAAATCCAGCCTTGGGATCAGGTTGCTCCTGGCCAGCTTAGGCCAATCATTTAAAATGGAGAAAATGGATTTCTTTTTATGGTCTAACTAGGTTAAACTGAACAAACAAATTCAGATTTCTAACTTTCACAGCTAAAACTTTTACGTTCTTATAGATGCCATCCGCCTGAATACACATACCAGCCCCACTGAAACATTAAGATTTAAGATAAAAGTTGTATCTCAAAAATCCTGATAAATATTTAATGCCTGTATAGCTCAGTGGCAGAAAAACTTACTATTTGTTTTATTTTATTTTTATTATCATTTATTAATCATCTGTCGTTACTTAGGCTGCTTTTTGATTTTGTCTGCAATTTTTAATTGGTGGTGGGCAACAAGAATTTTGATAATTCTGTGAAAGTTTTATGCAAATCAATAAATTAAGAAAAAGCTGACTGACAAACTCAAAGTATGAAAAAGCAAAAGCCGAATTTTGTTGAGTGGAATTACTTCTCTGGCAGTTTGGTTAATTCATAATTCAGTAGATCTGTTATTTACAATGCAATATAGATTGGTAAATAATTCACTGTCTGTGCATGCAACGATTTCTACTTGTAGAGAGAATATGTAATCAGCCACATAAGAGGCGGTTATGAGTCAACAGAGTGATGTGTACAGCTCTGGGTACATTTCTCCATACAGCAAGTCTGTCAGATCATGCAAATTATTATTTTACAAGGTGCCTGTGCACTGTGTAATGCACAAAGACATGGCCAGATTTGTGGTACTTATGATGTTAATCTATGCATCAACTGCAAGACCCAAATAGTAAAGGTGAGAGAAAGTGCTGGCAACAAAAATCTCTTGCAGAAGAAAAAGAAAATCACAATATGCTTACATTTTTTTAACCCCAGAAAACAGACACATTGTTTCCCTACACATGCATCCACATAAAAAATTGATGCAGGGAAAATAATCAGGGTGAGCAATTTTCTCTACACACACTCTCCAGTGTCAGTTGCACATCACTGCTCTGGATTCACTCCAATGGGGGCTCATGTGACTATGTGACAACCCAAGAACACAACTGGGAGGCAGTTGTCACCCCATAACAAGAAAAATCCCTAAAAAAAAGACCTTCATGACAGGATTGCCACATAAAATTTCATTGAAAGCTGTGACTTTGAAAAGATTGAAAATAAAGTTTAAAATACTATTGACCTATGATGAGCTTTATTTTAATCAATAACGACTAGTGTCATTCTTGTATTGTTATTTATTCATTTAGGTCTCCAGAATAACCTTTAATTCTTTACTGTAGTTTTTCTACATAGGTTTACAAATGCATGTCATAAATAAGGGTTTACAAAATGGGATATGCATGCGAATGAGCACTAAAAGAAATTTTTTATTGATGACAGCGCGGAAGGATTATTAGTTCGGTAAAGGTGTTTTGGCATGTGGATTCAACGAGGGGGGAGCATTGGTGGAGGATTAAGAATACTATGCAAATTGCACCTGATAGACCTTCTTAAGCTGCTCCCTATAGGATTTATATTTTTCGTTCAACCACAAAATGTCTTATTTTAAAAAAAAGGTCTCTATTTCCTCATCCACACATTCAAGGTGGATAAAGGAATCTTCAGCTGTGCTTTGTATTCTGACAGCGGGTAGACTTCCCGTCAGCATGCACCAATCAATGCTGCCGGCTATAGCCGACAGTGCTGTGCAAAAATTGTCCAAAAGTGAGGTTGTACAGAAGTTGACTGGTAGATAAACTTCTGTACAGCCACCATGCCCATACTTACATTGATAGAAATTCAGTCATGTTTACAAGGGACTGGATGAGTTTTGATTAATCTATGGCCTGCTTTAAAGTGTATGTATGCCCCCCACACTCTCAAACAATAAGCAGCACCGCCCAGTAAACTGCAGCACCTAGTATTACACACTTTTGGTGTACATAGTCTTAATGAGTTTAGAGCTACCATCTAAATTGTGCAAATAAAATATATTCAACCAGTAAAGAGAATGAAAATTTGAAATGTTCTTTTATTATATTAATTTTAAAATATATAAAATAATTGATGTTATCAATCACCTTTGTCATGATTTTCTGCAAAACATACCTTAAGGGCTGGAAATACCAGGCATTAGTGGTCATATTGTTATTCACCTTTCACACAGGAGTGGAATGTAGATTATGATCATTAAACTGTCTAAAATATTAGGTTACCAAACAGCTGTTGGCCATCTCAAGCTAACATGATAAAGCCTTTTTATTGACCCTCAAATCAGAAATCCATGTTCTTTGGTGTTCATTTTCTTTTTTGTGCTTTTATTACCATGGGAGGTTGCATGATAATGATATAGTACTGAAAAGTACAAAACCATCTCCATTTGTATTGATTGTTGTCATGAATGCCTGTCAAAAGTAACATAACGGCATTATACAGTGAGTTCATAGCTTAAAGCAAATCTGTCAATGACATGAAAAAAAAGCCTTTAGCGAAGGTAAGCTTAAAGGGATGTGTCTCTGCCCACAGTGAGATCACCCACCTGCCATGCAGCTCCTATAAGAAACGTAATGAATATGAAACAGCCACACCAAGCACCAAAGGAAAGTAGGCCAGCTGCTGGCAGACTTAAGGCTGCCTACAGAGATGTGTCAGCATGACAATAAATACCTGAAAATGTAATCAACCCGTATTGCACTGGAACAGAATTATCAGCAACTCTTTGATATTATTATTATTATTAGAACATTTTCCATAGCAGGAGGAGCATTTAAAAACACTTGAGATAAAATATATCTACAGAAGAAGCCGCACATAAGCAGATGAAAATACTAAGAAAAAAAAAAGATTTCCACTAATTGGATTGTTGTCACAGAATATTTTAAAATTTGCAGAAGTCTGAGCCTTCAAATTACGAACAAAAATGTTGACTGAAAGAGCACTTAAAGTTTACAATTATTATTTTATTTCTATTTTAAAGTGGTATTAAATCCAAAAACAAAAAAAAAATGATATAATACTGCTTACCAATCCTAAAATGTGGTGGTAACATTTGTTTTATTTTTGTCAGATTTAATCCCTTATTTTCACCTGGTGAACCAGCCAGTAACACACCTCTACTCTGAATGGTGGAACAGAGACACCTTTGGACAACACCACTGTTAATCTGGGGAGAGGGTGGTGCAAAATTTAGATTTAGATTAATAGTAGATTTAAGATGGACTTAAAGTGTTACTAAACTCACAACAGTAAAATCAGTCTGTATATGCAGTAAAGCATGCTTGTTATACTCACTGTGGAACCTAAGGGGTTAATCCTCTGCATTGTGTAAAAAGGCTGTTTGATCCTGAATTCACAGATCCTCCTTTTCTTCCACTGTCCCCAATTAATTTCCTGATAGAACAGAGGCTAGGTGACCAGCTGCACATGCTCAGTTTGTTGTGTATTGCTAGAGGGTATTTTTTTTCTTGGGAAGGTGCATGTGATCAGCACAGGGCCAATCAGCACTGTCAAGAAAAAGGGGCAGCCTGAAAGGACAGTATGAAAACTCCTCCTACAAGCTTTAACCAGACACTGATAGAAGTCACAAGTCTGCTCTAATTGCTGATGAAAAAAGGAATTTGGCAGTGTATATTTACTAAACCTATTGCATTCCCATGTTCTGTGTACTGTGGGAGACTAGATATAGTGAATGCAGGGTCCTGGGTTTAGTAACACTTTAACTGACAAATTCAATATCAACTTCAGCTAACACTCTTTAAAGTGGAGTTCCACCCACTTTTACAACTCTTCAGCATCCCTCACTAAACTGTGCACTGTAAACAAATTGGATATTTTAAAAAAAAATTTCTCAGCACCTACTGTATATCTGCTGTATTCATTTTTCACTTCCTTCTCCCTGGCCGTGGCCCATTGCATCATTTCCTGTTTGCAATGCCTTCTGGGAAGGGACGGAAACTTCCTCTGACACGGTCGTTGCTTTGGAAACCTGACCTGAAGCCTATTACACTGCTTGTGCTGCACTGAGCATGTGCGAGATCTGCAAGGATGAGATCCAGGAAGAAATACAGTCTGGCTTCAGATGCCCACACTTAAGATGGCCACGGCCTGCTGTAAGTTTATAAAATAACAAACTACTGCTATAAACTAACAAAACAGACCTTAGTTTACAGACTAACTTTACTAGAATACATTAAGCTTGTGTATTATAAGGGTATTTTTATTTAAAAAGTATCATTTCGGCCGGAACACCACTTTAAGCAGTTACCAACATTTTTTTGTTTCTTTAGGGACAAAGGTTTTACATAAATGAATAAAAGCTGATCATTGTAAGCATCCCTGTCAGTGTTAAAAAGTTTGTTGTGCTAACTGCTCTGGATGTACTGTCTGCTGTCGTTTATGTGGAACCTAAACGAATGCCATTGACACCTGCACTATTATGGATATATCCTATATGACAGACCTTGCCTGCATTTTCTACTTGCCCCTGCTTTACTGGATATTAACTGCATCAGGGATTATGGGCACTTTGAAGATGGATACACAGCCTCCAGCCATGGAGATGGCGCTTAGATCAAGTTCATGATTTTTCGCCATATTTTGTTTACTATAAGGCAAATACCAAAGGGCCTGCATATGTTTAATTCTACTCATAGATTAATGACTAATACTTTTCCTCTTGAATAGGTCTATGAGCTTGGAACATGAGCGAAGGGAGAGCACGGTTGATTTTTTTGAGTTTGTAACTAAGTTATGTGCCCCTGAATCGTCCAGGAGAACTCTTTATACACATGTTATTACGCCAGCATCTCTGTTGTCTTGTTGGACAACAACATCTGCTAAAGGTTCACGCCCCTACTAAAGTTGTGCAAGTTGGGATTTTGGGTTTCTATGCATCACCAGATTTATTTGGGATGTGGGGGGAGGGGGGTTTGTTTTCTGCCGTTGCAGATACTGGGGAAATGTAAAGTTGAAAAGTTTACAGTTGGAGTCGCTTTGAAAATAATGGGGGTTTGTTGCCTCTCATGTATGCAATTCTTTCCTGCAGATGTGCCTTTATGCTTGATATTTCTCACATTACATAATGTTCAGATGGTGGGTCGAGTGGAGGAAATGGCTGTGATGCCACGTCGGGTGATGGGTGAGGCCTGTGGATTGGGATCACTTCTCCTTTATCAATTATCTTATGGCTAACATCTCCATTATCTCATGGAATGTCAGAGGATTAAACTCAGCCGTTAAGAGGTCTCTTGTTTTTAAATATCTACAGAAATATATAACACACATATGCATCATACAAGAGACGCACCTGATTGGCTCTAGAATCATTGGCCTTAAAAGGGCTTGGGTTGGAACACACTACCACTCTACCTACTCAAACTACGCCAGGGGTGTGAGTGTGTTGATCCGCAGGTCGCTCCCATTCCAGGTTCTTGATGTTAAAACTGACCCTGGGGGAAGATATGCGATTATTCATATGACCTTGTATGCAAGACGGCTGTAGCTGGTGGGCCTTTATCTTCCACCTCCTGGGAGGGATCAACTCATCTAAGATATTATGCAAATTGTTATGGGTTATTTCACTCAGGAAGTTTTTCTTTTTGGAGACTTTAATTTGGTGCCCTCTCAGGAGACGGACAGATTGAACTCTGGGGCCCGCATGTCGACAGATCTACATAATTGGGCAACCACATTTGCACTGACTGATGCGTGGCGACATTTTCATCCTAGGGATAGAGAATTCATTTGCCACTCTGCCTCTTATAGAGCCCTTTCCCGGATAGACCTAGTATACGTATCTACGGGTACGATTTGCTGGACGAGGGAAGTTAAACATCTGCCAAGGGGCATATCAGATCACACTCCCCTTAATCTCATCATCTCCCTGGATAGATCTCCGGGTCCGAGGTTATGGTGGCTATCAAGGTTTTGGGCGATGGACGATAGGGTTCAGGAAGCTATGTAGGAGGCGAGAAAATTGAAATTGAGATTCTGCTAACCCCCTTATCTTATGGGATACATTTAAGGCCTGGGTCAGGGGGGAATATATATCTCGTATATCTTCATTACAGAGAAAGGCTTCTCGGTCCTTGGAACTATTGGAGGAGGAGGCAGGAAGATGTGAGGCGGCATATATAAGATCCCCAACTATCTCTAAAGGAACTCTCCTTATTTAATGTTGAACAAACCAAAAAATCTATGCTGTACTCTACACAAATGATTTTTGAATATGGCAATAAAAATGGGAGGCTGTTGGCCTGGCTGGCGTGTGGTCCGTCAGGATCCACACATATTGCAAGTGTTTGTAATGCCCAGGGGGACTTGTTGACCTCTCCGGAGGATGTTAGTAATAGATTTTCCTCCTTCTTTCAAGAGTTATATACTTCCAGGGCTGACGGTAACCCCTCTGCATTGCAGGAATATTTGAATACTATCCCGTTTCCTACCTTATCTGAAGCACACAAGACAATGCTGGACAAGGACATCTCCCTTGAGGAGGTCTAGGCCGCTATTGGGGGTCTCCAGGTTGGAAAGACCCCGGGGGTGGATGGACTGCCTACGGAGTTCTACTCCCAGAATGTTGAGCTCCTTGCGCCTAAGCTCACTTCCCTCTTCTCTGGACTTGCTGGCGGAGACACTCTGCCCGAATCTATGGAAGAGGCGATTATTGTTCTGATCCCTAAGCTTGGTAAGGATCCTCAGGAGTGTGCGTCGTATAGGCCCATTTCATTATTTAATGTGGATGCCAAATTACTGGCCAAGATTCTTACCACACGTCTCTCGTCGGTTATATCAACGCTAATCCATGTCGATCAGACTGGTTTCATGCCGGGCAAGGGCACAGATATTAATATAAGACGTCTTTTTCTCAACTTGTCCATGACTCATGACAATACTGGACATAGGGTGATTGCGTCTCTTGACACTGAGAAGGCGTTTGACTTTGTGGAGTGGGAATATCTCTGGGGTGTGCTACAACAATTTGGTTTTGGTCCTGGATTTCTCCGTTGGCTCCAGTTGCTATACCTGGGCACCAAAAGCTAGGGCACGCACTAATGATAGGATCTCTGATCCATTCCCGCTCCACAGAGGCACTCGTCAGGGATGTCCATTGTCACCTAGCTTATTTGCCCTCGCAGTGGAACCCCTGGCAATATTGGTTAGGGAATCCTCAGAGGTTAAGGGGTTGCGGATAGGCAGACTTGAAGAAACAATATCCCTATACACGGACAATACGCTGCTTTACTTAAATAATGTGGGACCGTCCTTAGTGGCCGCCCTGGACCTTTTTGACAAATTTGGCAACATATCAGGGATCCGCATAAATTGGTCCAAGTCGATCCTCTTTCCTCTGGATAATCGGGCCTTTGGTGTGGCTAACAATACGCCTCTGACATGGGTTTCGGGGTTTAAATATCTCGGGGTTAAGGTGTCCAGGGATGTTACCCAGTATTATAGCCTTAACATGCTCCCATTGCTCCGTCTCCTCAGGGAGAGATGTCAATCATGGTCTGGACTTCCCCTTAATCTCCTGGGACGTATAAACATCTTAAAAATGATGCTATTACCCAAGTTTAACTACCTCTTCAGGAATAGTCCGATCTGGATTCCTGTGTCTTTCTTTCTTTTGGGAGGTGGACCAGTGTATCATTTCTTTTATCTGGAATGGCTCTGCTCCTTGACTGGCAAAATCCACATTGCAATTGCCTATACAGCTGGGTGGGCTTGCTCTCCCTAATTTTAGGACCTATTACTGGGCTGCGGTGCTTGTAACGAAGGTTTGAAGGGGAAAGATCTAATGCTGCGGTGTGTGTGGAGGCGGCCTGGATAGGGTCTATGCAGGCGTTACAGAATTTGGTGTATAGAGGGGTTAAAGATTATGAGGAGCTGCCTGCCTCAACTAGGGCAACGCTTCAGGTGTGGAATGCGGCCAGGCTGAGTTTTTACCTTGCGGAGCGCTGGGCACCTGTCCAGTCTCTTTGGGGGGACTCCAGCCTGCCTCATTTTCGAACGATCCCTGATCCCCAGCTATGGGCGGGTTTTTGCATAAAAACACTGAATGATATCATGCCCACTGGTGCATTGATGTTCTTTGCACAGATATCCAGGACATATGGGCTCCCGGGATGGATGTACTTCCGTTATGCTCAACTATGCCACGCGGTTAGGGCACAGTTCCCTGTGCCCCCACTCCTTCAGCTGGATCCGTTGGAGCATCTATTATCCTGTAGTGACTTAGAGAAGCCTCTCTCTGCTTTATATAATACCCTGCTGCTCAAAGACTCTCCCAAAATGGATAGGTTGTGGAATGCATAGAAATTAGATATCCCCGCTTTGGACAGAGAGGACTGGGAGGCCTCCCTGGAGCACGGTCCCAAACTGGTAATATCGGCCAGTTATAAACTGACCCAGACAAAATTTTTGCATACAATTTACTTTACTCCGGCGAGACTGTCCAGGATGTATCCTGATAGGGATCCACATTGTCCTCGATGCCGGACACAGATTGGTACCTATCTGCATATGTTTTGGGACTGCCCCACACTAACGACTTTTTGGTCAGGAGTATTTGAGCAATTAAATGTCCGGATGGACCTTTCTGTCCCCAAAACACCAGAGTTGGCCCTACTGGGAATACATGAGGATGAGCATAGATCTCATTATAGCAAAATTCTAATCTCGCTTCTCCCCTTTAATGCATAAAAAAGAAATCCTCTGTAAGTGGCCGTCTGCCAACCCTCCCGTCCTCTCATCCTGGGAAAATAAAATTAACGCTGCCCTGCCTCTGTATAAGTTGATGTACATTAGTCGGGGTTGTCCCCGGAAATTTGATAACGTCTGGTTACCCTGGATTACTTAGGGAGGAGGTTGTAATAACTTTTCTACTGGTTGATATGTCAGAAACTAAGTGAGTCATACTGGATCTGGTTGATGTTTCTCTTGCCGCCTCCTGCGTTTTTCCTCCTTTTTTCATCTCCTTGCCCTTGTTTGTTGTAACACTCTAAATGCCACTTTTGCTGGACAACTTGGTCTGCTAAAGGAAAATGAAAAATAAAAGACTTACTGGCCATATCACCAGTTGAAAATAAAGGAAAGAAAAAAAAGAAAATTAATGCAACCACCCCACATCTAAAATGTTGGTAAGCTGCAATATTCTACATTTTTGTTTTCTTGATTAATATCACTTTAAAGTGCACCTTCAGTCATTTTTTCTTTTTTTTTTTAATTCTATATTTTATTTTATTTTTTTTTAAATGTTATGCATATAGACAAAAGACATTTTTGTTGCTTGCGTATCACAAAATATAACTTAACACACTGATTCTATTTTCTGTAGATATATATGACTTATTATCAAACAGACCAACAAAACAAAGAGAAAAAAACAAAATTTCCCTCCTCTGTCTAATACACCCATTCAGTCATTTTTTCAACTTTCCATCTATTAAATCTTTTGCCCTTGTTGTTTTAACTTTGGATAGTAAAACATTTTTCTTCTGATAGTAAATACCTTATACAGCCCACTTCCCGTTCCTTGTCTGGTAAAAAATCTAGGCTTATGACATCATGCACAGCTCTCTCTCTCACTCTCGTGACAGTTTGCCAGGAAGGGAGGGGGAATGAGTCATAAGAGGGCCAATGAGAGCTGCAGGGCTGCAGAGGTGGAGGTGTGCCTCTGTGTGTCTGTGTAAATCCAAGAAGTGAACAGGCAGCTGAGCTTCAGCTGCCCACAGTTAAAATGGATGCAGCCAAACTTAGTGGAGGGAGATTTTTGCAGCATATTTGGAAAGTACAGAATCACAGTATATATAAAATAATATGCAAAGTAGTTGGAGGGAAGCTTTGGAATGGCAAAGATGTTATTACAAATTATGTGAGCAGACTGCATTTCTTCTTTAAGTACCAAAAAAAAATTAAATATAAAATAAAACATGATTTCCTTTTTTTATTAAGCATATATAGCATAGTGCATGCTATAAGCAACTGCCAAGTTCTCTGAAGGCTTTTTCTTATAGCTGTTGTGCTACAAACTAGAAATCTTAATAGATTAGAGGAAGGACACATACCTTCCCTCCCATTTAGCAGAGATGTACACAGGTCTGCAGATGATCCCAAAAAGCATTCAGGTATTTTCTGGTGTGTAAGCGGAGTATCATGGATGAATCTTGCAATAAATGTTTATTTGTATGATAAATCATGAGGGCCATACCGCTGCTTTAAAAAAAAAACATGCTGAAAAATACCAGCACATTTAAAAAGCACAGAACTGTGCTATTCAAATCTGCAAAAATGTTACTATAAGATAAAAAAAAAGAATGGATCTTCCCATTCTGGACTTGAGTCAGATGACAACCAGGAAGATACTTTCCAATGTCCCTACTCCAACCACCATAATATCCCTTAACCTTTTCCCCTTACCTCCACCAGCCCACCTACTTCACTTATCTCCCTCTTGCCCTCACACCTCTCTTCCCTTATATTTCCCCTTTCTCTCTGAATCAGCTTCATTTCAAGCATCATTGACTTAGCTGGCTAAAACATTGTAGACCTAATAGTGACTGCATCCTATCATATGCTGTCACTGGTGAGGTATTCATACAGCAGTAAGGAAGAGTCCTCCATCCACCCTATTTATCATGGAAGTGGGAATCGATCGGCTTCTCCTGTTCTCCACACTGGCTCAATGAGGAAAATCTACGCAGGTTTTCATGCATATTTATGTGTTTTGCTGCAAAATCCATGAAAGTGTGCATCAACATGCATTAAAAATGCAGTCAAGGAACATCTCCATGCGTTTAAAATAAAAGTGATTTTAAAACCCAAAGGTGTAAATAGAGCATTAAAGCGGAGTTCCGCCGAAAAAGAAAAATACTGATACAAATACTGCAGCTGCTGACGTTTAAAATAAGGACACTTACCAGTCCAGGGCCCCTGCAATGTCCTCATGTCCTCACCTCAAGCCGACCCGTTCCTCAGCTCCGGGTGGAGGCGCCAGCATTTTCAGTAAGGGAAGCAGGAGGTGAAGCCTTGCAGCTTCACAGCCTGCTTCCCTACTGCGCATTCGGGAGTTGCGCGGCGCGTTCTGAATGGTCCCTGCTGTCTTCTGGGATCTGTGTGTCTCCCAGAAGACAGCGGGGGGATGGATGAGGGGCCTGACTCTGCACCCCCCACCCCCCTGAAAGGTGCCAAATGTGACACGGGGGGGGGACTGGATAAGCGGAAGTTCCATTTTTGGGTGGAACTTTGCTTTAAGAAGAGTTATCAACCATTCCATACACAAAAAGGCAGAGGGTAAATAAGGGACAACCACCTTTTCCACAAATTTTAAGGAACAGTTGTGGTTCTTTCGGGTACATGGGGAGTTCGCTGTATCCTTTTTTGGTTTATATCAGTCTTAGCCACATATCCAGTATATATATATATATTATATATACTGTATATATATATATATATATATATATACATATATATATATACACACAAACATACACACATGCACTCACACATACAGTATATATACACACAAATAAAAGGTACCTATATCTTCTTGTAGATTGCCCTTTCTGCAGCAATGTCATGAGAGACCAAATTTCCCCATCCTCACTAGGCACCCTTGGTATCGAACACAATATCAATAATAAAATATGTGGAACCAAGAGCCCTTAAATTTTATAAATAAGGGAATCCCATTCTCAATAAATATAGACGGTCCTTGCACCCAATAACTGTTTACAAATTATATATAGAAGAAATAGGTGATAGCCAGGGATCAAAATTTACTTTTATATACCATTGGTATTGAAACTAAAGAGCACATATAAATACATCTGTAGCAGGTCCTGGAAATAATTCCATTTAATAACAAAATATGGATTTTTAACTATGTTATTAAAAAAAAGCTATGAAAACCATATTTTTTCCCCACTCTTCCCTGCTATAAGCTATTGTCACAGTAACAGAAAGTGTCAACATGTTTGCCTTTCTCAGAGGTCATTTAGAAGCAGTGCCCCATCATTATATCTTATAACTGTCGATGTACAAGTCTATAAGTCAGCGGAAGCCTAATGGTTTGGGGCTAAAAGAACAGTTATATTTTAATAGCCATCTTTCTGTTCCTGACAATTTGGAGAATGAAAAGTATGGCGACCTTTGTCCCTGAACCTAAGGTTACTATGGTGACCAGAGTCAGTAATGTTCCAAAAGTCCATGTGCCTGCAAAGGTATAATTCATACAATCTGAAATAATTATGTACATAAATAAAAAAGCATGCTCTAGCTCTAAACTGGGCTTGAATGACTACTGAGAAAATACAAATTCTAAATTACTTACTCTGTAATTGGTGAAAGAACCTAGTCTGCCAGGATTTCTTCATTATCAATAACTTATTTTCTGCCAGTTGTTCAAACACGCATATTATAAGTAGATAAAAAGCAACATAATGCACAGAACATACTGAGGAATTCGAAATAGCCCTAATGACATATTTCCTTAAAGGGGAACCAAACCCTACTATCATTTTCAACCAAGGAAGCTGTCATCTTGACTTTGGTTTGATCTTCAACTGCCATGATGCTGCACTTGTGATCAGTTATGACACCAGCCATTGGATGATTTGACAGTTTGTTTGAGAGCACAACAAATGTGACAGTTATGGCTCATTTACACCTGCTTCAGTTTCAACACACATTAGCCTACCGCTTCAATATGCTTTTTTGATGTGTTTTTGGTACTTTGGTGGTGCTTCGATGATGCTTCAGTGGGGCTTCAAGCGAGCTTTGTCATAGACTTCTATGGAAGCTTTGAAGACGCTTTGAAGCACCACTAAAGTGACATGTGGTATCATTTTTAAAGCAAAGCAAAAGCAAGGTATAAACAGGACTGTAAGCTAACCGTTTTATTTAGTGACAGAGGCTTTGACTGGCATTTAGAGAGCTTTAACAAATCCTGTCCGAAGCCTTGTTTTGAAGCAAGTGTGAACTAGCCGTTACATTCCCGACACATGCTTGGAATGTAACTGTTTTTTGAAGCTGTTAAATTGATGGGTTTAGTTTTGCTTTTAGAACTACTTGCTTCTAACTCAGGCAAGCATTTGCATCAGTGTTGGTAAGATTACCATCACATCCAGCAAATTTAGGTACTTCTTACTGCTGTCACTTTAAGAACCCGTCACTATGGCAGCAACTAATTTTTGAAGCATTACCACCAGTTTTCAAATTAGGAAAATGGCCATAATTAAGAGCAGGTCTGGGCTGGCATGCAAAGGTACACCAGTACTCAGAACAGCCCGTCCCTGTGCTGGGAAGCAGTCATGTATGTGAAGGCTTCCTGCACAGGGATCTATCCCCAGCCCCATTTCTTTGTTGGCTTAGGGATTCACCAGCTGAAGGCTAAATGTAAAATGGGGATAGAGGTCATGTTATTGCTCATACTTGGGAAATGACTAGTCCCTGGGAGGGTGGAGCCTGATGGGTAACCTAGACTAATCTCCCATCAGGTTCACTTTACCTCTGTTTCACAGCACACATTAGTGGGCGGATTTGAAAGCCACTATTGTCTGAATAGTGGCTATGTATCCACCACTGTCAATCAAGATTAAAGTTGACCTGACAGGGTAACTATTTTCTCAGCTTCCCAGCAGGATCCACCATCCCCTAGTACAAAACTCCTTAGCCATGAGCCTGTCAGTGCAGACATGGACAGACTTATGAATCGTGAATTTCTACTTCAAATAAAAACAATGCCCTCAACCATACATGAGTACATTTATTGCAAGTTTTAGTTTTCTACTACATTTCTTGAAAGAATGCTTCTCTTAAAGTAATATTAAAGGCAGATATTTTTTTTAAATAACAAACATATCACACTTATCTGCTCTTTGCAATGATTTCCACAGTGCAGCCCTGATCCTCCTCTTTTTGGGTTCCCCGCCGGTGTTCCTGGCTTCTCCCTCCTAACGGGGGCACCTGAGCAGGCTCGCTCCTGAGCCACTACTCGGTGTGTCCATTCACACACAGAGCGCGGCTCAGCCATGCCTCCGCTCTCTCATCATTGGCTCACTGGCTGCGATTGACAGTAGTGAGAGCCAATGGCTCCTACTCTTATCTAAGCCAATGAGGAGGAAGAGACCCTGGAGAGCTGTTGCTCTTGTGCACATTGCTGGATCAAGATGGGGCTCATCTAAGTATTAGGGGGGCTCCTGCACACAGAAGGTTTTTTTTACCTTTATGCATAGAATGCATGAAGGTAAGAAAGCTTTAACCTTTACAACCACTTTAAATATAGGGTATTCTAATTATATAATTAATTGGTAGCAATATTAGAAATTTGAACTTTTAAATATGTTCAATATGTTTCTAATGCAACAACACAATTTATTCATAGTTTTACAACCCTGTTTTGGTGTAAATCCCTTTCTTGATCTGTTCTATATTGCATCCATTGGTCCTACCAGCAGTGACGACACTTGCAAACCACACTCCAGCACTATCTGCCTTGAATAATCCAAAATATAATTTATGCATCAATTCTCACCTTATACTATCAGACATCACTGCATATATAACTATAGTAACTATTAATGTAGTGCACAGAGTCCACCCATATTTTTTCCTACACACCATAAACAAATATTATATGGTAGTTATTAATACACATGTGCAACACTTACTTGTTTATTTGTTTTAATATTGAGTTTCCCATCAATTTTAGGTATTCATTTTTTACATTTTGTGTTGTGTCATTTCTTTATGACCAGTTATTCCTTTCATGACATACTTGGTATCCTCAGTATTCGTAGGACTTAGTGCAAGATATTGTTGATCTTGTAAATACATTTTAATCTTTTATAATTATCCAGCACTTATTGCCATGAGTGTTTTCATGACTAGTGTTATTTTATATTTGACATTGCTGCTATTTTCTTCATTATTTATAATGATTATAACTTGATACAAATCCTGATTGACGTATTATATGAACCATATCCTTTTAGTTCTTAGGAAGTACCATTTACCTTTCAATATTTTTTGTCAAATCCATTACCGATGAAGAGGCCAGGCAGCTTAGAAATGTGTTAATCCTTTCTGGTGAATACATTATTTTCTTCGCTCTCCATTTTATTTCAGACACTCTTGTATTGCATTTGTCATGTGCATGAAAACATTTGCTGCAGCTCCAATGGAGAGCTACTTAAATGATTGTTTACTTTTTAGAACTGTTAGTTATATACCTGCTACATCTACAACTGAGATTTTTTGGCTTTTTCTTTTGGGTCAGTAGACATTGAGCCAAGCCTCAAGCCTATAGTGCAGTTTTGGTGACATCACCTTCTTCTCAGTCCATGAAATCATAACTCTCATTGTCCTTCTACACATTGCTACTGCACCGCATAACCTTCATACTCACCCCTAAGAGCAAAATGGAGAGCAGACGCTATAAAAGTTTTTTGCTCACTGCATTAATGTCTAATGTAAAATAAGTCAAGACGTTGCTGTTTTTGAAAAGCATCAGCAAACAACACACTTTCGTCACTAGCTGTCACTGGGTAGACTCAAGGAGACAAATGCTCTTGGCTTTGCTGTATGGCACAAAATGTAGCAGTTGACCACGTTTATTGCTCCCAGAAGCAATTCAGCAATTGCAGGGCACAATTCCTTTGTGCAGCAATGTCACAGATCCACTTGGAAAACAAAAGGATGTTCTATGTTTATCTGGTCAGAAGTACTTTTTACTGGTATTTAATGGAATTGAGTGGCAACATAGCTATTCCCAAAGCTCCCTTACTATACCTAACTACATACAGGACCATGAAAGTGCCCAGCTCCAGTCCACCCAAGTAATTGTAACCTCTCTGATTCCACAATGTTTTACAGTTGGGAGTTGTGTCTTGAAACCCACTAACCACGTTAGTGGTCTTTGTGGCAGGTGGGGAGAATAGAAGGAAAGGCAAGGAAGAATAGGAAAGCATGCTAGAGGTTATCACAAATTAAAATAGTGCTGCTTTTCATGTGAACGAGGATAGCCACATCAAGCAAATTTAGTCAATAGAATTCAGATTGATTCATATGTTTGCTGTTCTCTAGTAACAGGCAGGAGAGGCTTTTTTCTTACGTGAAAAGAACAAAACCAAATCAAATGGCTTTACATAAATAAGTCAGCTGCAAAGTGATAATTTTGTAGCCAGATTTATATTTACTGTAGTCAGTAATAATAGGAATTATGATTAGCTGTAATGGGCTTCAGCAGCTCTTTGCCTTGCTTTTCTCTTAGATGCATTTGAATGTGTCCTGCCACAGTAGTAAATTACAGATGTGAGTTGCAAAAAAAAAAAATTCCTGCCAAAGAAGAGCATCTTAAAACCTTTAATAAATGGAGAAATCATGTCCACATTTTCTTGTAGCAATGGAAAGAAATGTACTTGCCATAGTGGACCTTTATAAATGTGACCGGAGGAAACAACAACCATGGATGCAAAATGTCATCAGGCACAAACTGTGATATTTAAAAATGACCCAAAAGTTCCCTGGTCTGTCTGACTCTAGAAGTGATGGCAAGAAGGGTTGTTTTTCCTTCCAGCAGTCATATTTAACTCTTTGCCAGAAGTGTGCTGAATGTTCCTGTACGGCTACTGGTATCCTTGTCAGTCACTCTGTAACCTTGTCACAGGAGAAGAATGCAAGAAAGTGATAGGTTTGATGTCCTGTCGGATGCTTGGTGCTGAGCCTCTCTCCGCATCTGATCGCTATCAAACACTAAACCTCTGTTTCTCCACACAGGGCTGTAACTGGATGCCCATAAACCTCAGCCAGAAGAGATAGCAAATTGGTAGCAATGCCAAGTCGCTTGTTCGGTTTCCTCTCTGTATGCTCTCAAATTCCCAGTTTAACCCCTCTGGCAATTTGATTTGACATTTAGATAATTACTATGATTAAGCCTGTCTCTGCTCATGTTAGTGGCTCCAAGTACAAAATAATAAGTAAAACAAAATTAGCTTATTAAACAAACACAACAAAAAGTAGCAGTGGCGGACTGTCTGCCCATTCTAAACTGCTGAAAGTGGATTGTATAGAAAGGGGATTTCTAAAGGACTGCCATTAATTACTGTGCATACCATGGCTCTTTCCTCTTTTTTACTAGTTAAATTTAAAAAAAAAAAATGTATCTGCATATATTATATCTATACAATGCTAGACAGGAGATGTCGCACACTGTTTTAAATAATGCAAACTCCAAGCTAAATTGATACATTAAAAGCAAAACTGTCACCCATTTTAACATTTTAAAAATTAAACTGCCATCAACTTTGGCAGCAATTTTAAACTTTTAGAAGTAGAATCCTGTATTTAAAAAGAAACTAAAGGTACATATACTTACAGTGGGGATCGAAAATTTGGGCACCCCTTCACAATTTCCTGACCTCAATATTATTGAAAATCTATGGATAGACCTTAAAAGAGCAGTGCGTGACAGACAGCCCAGAAATCTCAAAGAACTGAAAGACTTTTGTAAGGAAGAATGGGCAAAGATACCTCAAACAAGAATTGAAAGACTCTTGGCTGGCTACAAAAAGCGTTTACAAGCTGTGATACTTGCCAAAGGGGGCAGTACAAGGTATTAACTCTGCAGGGTGCCCAGACTTTTGCAGATGCCATTTTTTTTGTTTTCTGTAATTTTGAAAGTGTAAATGATGGAAATAAAATCTAACTTTTTTTGACATATTATAAGAATGTCTAATCTGTAATTTGATGCCATTTGGAGATTTTTCCATCTTTCCTTGACTTCGTTATGCACATTAATACACATTTTTACCTGGGGTGCCCAAACTTTCGATCCCCACAGTATGTACGGTATGATGCCCGCAAGGAGCCAGCATCTTCTCCCTGGGTTATTCCAGGTGCCAGTCTTTAGTTTTTATGATTGGCCAGCTCTGGATGACATCACTGGCAGTGCGCACACCTCAGTGAACATTCCACGGAGGATTGTGAATAGGCAGGTGAGTGTGCTTTTTTTGCACAAGAGACCTTGCAAGTCTCTATTTCAATAAAAATTATGTCTGTTCAATTTTTTTATATTTACATATACTACATATAGTTCCAGTTTAACCTCCCCGGTAGTATTCCTGAGTGTGGCTCGGGGTGAATTTTCAGTACCAAAAGCGGTAACCCTGAGCCGCATCGCAGGATCGAGGCAAAGTTACTTACCTTGTCCCCGGGATCCTGCCATGTCTCCCCGCTGTGTGTGTGAGCCGTGTCTCCGCTCGATCTATCGCAGTGTCAAGCTCTGTTCCCTGCGAGCGTTGTACTGTGTTGGCACCCACAGCAGATCGCATAGGCAATGTGTCTTGAATGCTGTGTGGGAAACACGCACTAAACGCATCTTTCCCGCACTATGTTCTGGTATGAAAGAATTCACTTAAAACTTTAATGTGAATATCCACTTCTATTATTCAATTGTGTGAAAAGCAAATTCTAGTTCAGTTCTGAATACATAGCCATGTGCAGATGTATTTCTGTCTCAATTTTTATTGGGCATCCTTTATAAAATATAGTTACACATCAATTTTAACATTTCAGTTTTACAAAGATTAGCAATAGTAACAGCATATTTTACAAATATGAGTTACTACTGGGAAGTGACAAGGAGTGATCAACTGGGGTTAGTCCTTTCAAATACATAAAATTGTGGACTTCCCTTCAAAGCAGGGTAAGGGGATATTCGATTTTCCCCATGGGAAAAATATATGACCAAGCCAAAAAGGTAAGTAGTATAAAAGAATATGCTGCATCAAGATGATCACCCTAGTACCTTTATAGAGTTATTGAAAAATACTTTCATCATAAAAGTGTCCTTTGTAAAACCTGAAGCTTGATAGAAAAAGGGAAAACTTGAAAGGTCAAGAAAGAAGAAATAGTTAAAGGAAAAAGGCAAAAGTCAGGTCTAGGCCAGGTCGGGTCACACGCACAAATCAAATCCCAGGTAGCTGTTGTAAGTTAAAGTGTTCATATACTGTAGCTTCATCAAATTTTCCCCCCACATAGAGATCCACGGATCCCATATTTTAAAAAAAATGTTTGTACTTTATCTTGTAGTATAGTGGCTTTTTGTTAAATAAGTGCCATGAGATTTTTTGTTTTACCCTGGGCTATATTAGGGGTACCCGATTTCCACACTCTTGCCAGTGTTTAGTCATGGTGAAAATAAATGTAACACGTTTGAATTGTTTGGAGGAACATGCCAAGGGTTTGAGTAGGGCTTCATAGGGGATTTTAGAGAGACCTTGACTAAAACTGTGTAAACTAATTGGTCAACGCTTGTCCAAAATCTTTTAACTCTCTGTGTCCCCACTGCTGGCTGAGATTGTGTAGACCAACTGGTGTCCTCTACAGAGCATGCTCAATTTTAACTCCCTTCTAAGCTTTTCATTTCCTCCTTTTTCTTATCTGTGAAGCCCATATGATATATAGAGTCACACATGTGGGTGTATACACAGTGGTAAATGACACTCCCTTCCTTCCCTGCCTATGTGTTCTTATTGCTAAACACTATAGGGGGGGTTTAGTATGCTTATTGATTACATTCACTAGGAAACTTACAAAAAAGCTTAGTTTTAATATAACTCAGTATCAAATATATCAAATGTATTTGCTAATACCTGTAAAGTAAAAAATAGCCTTGGATGCAGATGCTGTCTGAACAACATAAATGCTAGTGTAAATCCTCTTTGCTCCCCCTAGCCATATTATTGCACAAAAAAATACACATTTGATCATCACATTTTTAATGAAGAATTATAGAGAGCTGTAAAACAATTATTTGATATTCATATTCTAATTTCAATTGTTCTTCTGAAACATTTTTTGGTAATCATGTGACTGGCACAGCGGGAATAAGGTATTTCGAGGATTAAAAAAAAAAATAGCATGATATATATGATCTATGTGAATAAATTATGGCTCGTAACACTGCTCTGCTTAGTTTTACTTTAAGCCTGGGTTCACACTTCGCACCGCATTCCTGTGCACATCACATGTAATGTCTAAGAGGTGCAATTTAAGCCATACATTTTGTATGGCTCAAATCGAATCGCATCCACACCGAAATGGTGCAGGACCCTTTCTTTTCTGCACCTGAATCGCATCACACGGGTGTTCACACCCATGTGATCCGATTCTGGCAATCACACTGCGTTTTGCAAGCTGTAGAAAGACACACCACTCCAGGACAATCACCCTTCACTTGTATCAGCTGTCTCTGCAATGTAGAAGGATGCCGGCCCTGTTTGCAGCAGGAACACGGAACAAGAAATGAGTTTGGATGGTTGCACTCCAGTAAAACCCGCAGCAGATCACATGGATGCTGTGTGATTGCAATGCAATGTAGGACACACAGGATTTGCTGCGTTTCTTGCATCGCATCAGTGTGAACCAGGGCTAACGCTCAGTCCCAAGAATGCTGGGTGTGTGAGAACTTTGGTCAAATTAGGGAGAGAAATCATGAGATAAGCATAGAACAATAGCATGTTGTGCATAAAAGAAACATTTTATGGTGGTATCCAGCAATCTCTATTCCATGCACATCTTGTTTTGCTCTGATAGACAAGGGACAGGGGTTCTGTAGCGAGGGCAAACAGCAGAGGTGAGAGGGGACACCCCTGCCATGTACCCCTGCAAATGGGAAAGAATGGTCACCTAAATCCAACACACTGGACAAATGCGCTCGGATTATCGTAGAGGGTCACTATCCAAGATAAGAAATGTGGTCCAAATCCTCATATTGGCAACAGTGAGGTTAGATAAGGCCACAGCAGACTGTTGAATGCTTTACAAATGTCTAAAAACAAAAGAAAGGGATTCTGTCCAGAATTTAGGCGAGATGTATTAAGTGAATAGCTCGTCTAACATTATTAGCAGCTTGACGTTTGGGCATAATGCCCATATGATCTTTACCCAAAAATCTCAGGATTCCCTCATTTAGTCAAGATATCCATTTAGTCAAGCTATCTGGTTACAAGGATTTTTGCCAGGAGTTTCAAAACCAAATTTATTAATTAAATTGGTCTATAATTTGCCTAGAAAAAGTGGTCTGTGTTTGGTTACTGTATCATACGAATGTTGGTAGTCAAAGTATCAGAATTAAACGTACATATGCATTTGACATGACTACATAACTATAGTAAATATTCACACAATTTATAAGTGGATATTCTCAACTCCTTTAGTAAATCACCTCCCAAAATCTTGCACTCTCAAACCACAAAAAAAAAAGAAACTGGTATCATTCCACAAGAGGAGAATAGGGACTGAGTGCATTTATGGCGGATCAAAAGGTATTTTTTAGTACTTGCAGGGTTTAAATAGGAATAAAGGAATACAACCTAAAATGTGCACATATTGCAAAGCCTATGCTCTTTTTTGGCATGACATGTCGTTCAAGTTAGACTTTTCCTTACAAAAGCTAGCACTAGGTGACCAAGTCCCATTGTTAGCCCTCCACATTAAAAAAAGCATCTGGAGCGGTTACTTGACCACATAGAAAAACAAAGGTATTTACATAGTGATTTATGCGAAAATGTACGTGGGGCAATGAGAAGCAATAGGGAGGCAGCATTTTAAAGTAGGTGTAACCTCCCTGACGGTATTCCTGAGTGTGGCTCGGGGTTAAATTTCAGCACCATTAGCGGTAACCCCGAGCCACATTTTGCATTGGGATTGCATTGCAGGATCCTGGAGCGGTATACTTACCTTGTCCCCAGGATCCTGCGATGTCCCCCCGCGCTGTCTGCGGGCTCCGTCCTCCTCCGAAGCCTCTCTGTGTCAGGCTCCATTCCCTGCGAGCGTTGCGACGCACGGGGGCGGAGCCTGGTGGCAAATTCAAAAAGATGTCAAAATCATAACACATACAGTACTGTACTCTTACAGATTACAGTACTGTATGAAATCATTTCACATCCCTTTTGTACCCAGTGCTTTGTCCAATGCCCTGCATGCAGTTTTATATTATATATACTTTTCTTTCTGCCTGGAAACTTGAGATTGTCCATAGCAACCAAAAAGTGTCCCTTTACGTCAAAAGTGGCTTTAGACCAGCTAGAAAACAGCGACAGTAAATTAGAACACTTGCAGAATTGAGCAATAGTGAATCGTGGGGAAATGTATTTTATTATTATTATATTATTATTTTTTAAAATTATTTATATTTATTTATTATATTATAATTTATGATTTTGTGTTTCAAACTTCAGCATACCCGGGATATCTACTAGACTCTTTGGTGGACAGATTTAAGTGTGTTATTGTTAAGAATTGAAGGCCTGCAATATAAAACGCCAAATTTCCATGAAAAATAATTGTACCGCTTTCAGCACCTAAAATCCAAAATAATCATACTGCCAGGGAGGTTAAAAGTTGCATATATCTTTTTGTGGTCCAATGGTTAACAACAGTCCAATGGCTTCTATTGCCTCTGGTTGGTTTAAGTGTTCTAGAATAATTCCATTATGCAGTTTTCCAGCTTTAAAATTCTAAAGAACATGTACATGTACTTGGTATCATGCTAAGCTGCTATTTTACAGCAGCTCAGAATCCCCTTTTTAACTAATAGAAGGTGACAGGTTGGCAGCACCAACTCAGCATTACTTAAATAACCCACTCATCCACAATATTACACCTTACTATTATTACAAGTAGAAGTGCTAACACGCTTCAGAGAGCAATGTGTCACAGGCCCCCTAAGCATCATGATTTGACTGATTCACACCCACAGTAATAACAACACATGCGTGGCAACTTTTAAACTACCACTTAATTAAATTCAGATAAAAAAGTATTGTTGAAGCACAGAACATCAATAAGTGTGCCTTATTAGAGGAAAGGCAAATAAACACATTTTTAGAGGTGGGAAAGTCCTAATCAATGTAATAGAATTTATCAAATCCACCTGTACGACCCTTACTGGCACAGCACCAAACAAAGAAACACATTTATAGAAGTGGACAAATCCTAATCGATGTCATAATTTATCAATCCACCTGTAGGACAGAGTATGGTATAACCCTTACTGCCTGTAGGCATGACTGCTAAGAAGCATACGTTCATTTATGACCAATGAACCAATATCTTGCCCCCCAAAAAAGACAAAGAAGCTGATTAGGTTGGAAATAGGGCAAGCCACAGCTTTATTGAACTTTCCAAATGTAACAGCTTTCCAAATGTACCAAACAACAATACCAGTCACAGTTATACTGTAAGCACCCATAAAACATAAACTCACATAGTCTAAGAGGCCTGTCCTTACCATCAGTGCCAGAAAGGCTGACTCCAGAATTTAACTTTAGGGCATAGCCCATAAAGCAACATCCATTGCTGGAAAGGTCAAAACCGCCAATAAAGCTGTGAAGCTAAATACCTTATATCACAGCGCCGCTGTGCTGTCACATGGCCTCCCACCCCTCTCTGTCCCCGATCTAAAGACTACAGTGGGAGGGGCTGAGATTCCCCTTTGACGTCAGCCGGGAGGTCACGTGACCACACAGCAGCACTGTGAAATAAGGTATTTGGCTTGATAATTTAAAAAGACACACACACACTATACAATATATCCTGCTATAACAGAGAGGATACCAGTAATTGTGCTCAGTGACTTTACAGCCACTAGGAACAGGCGGAGGGGAGGGGAGGAGAGGAGAGGGGAGGAGAGGAGATCGTCTCTCATAGCACAGACTATTGAGCTGACAGGCAGGGAGGGAGGGGGACAGGGAGAGGCTGACCACACAGCGGGATGATGGAGGCACGTATACTAACCATGGTATCATGGATCAGCAGCCATGATTAACATGGTCAGCACAGGATCAACCAGGTATTGTAGCAAACAGAAAAGAGTTAAAGTGGTGAAGTTTTCTATTGGTAACATTTTCTGATAAGAGGGAAGGTGGGTTGAAAACAGGGAGAGCGTGAAACTGATATGACTGTGACCAGAAAGAGGGAAACGGGTGTTGGAGAGGTTGCTGAGAATGCAGAGGGAGGAGGATATAAGGTAAAGCCTGGTATACACTGGCTGAATATCAGGCGGTCCAAAAGGAACTGGCTGACATTCGGCCCTGTGTACATTAGCCTGGTTAGCGAACGTGTATGCTGGAAAACCAGCATCAGAAAAAAAACGTTTTTCCATCCAAAGTTAAAACAACAAGAGCAGAAGATTTAATAGATGGAAAGATGAAAAAGTGACTGAAGGTCCGCTTTAAGTTGAGAGGTTAGCCAGGATGTTAGTATTAACAGGGATAATGCAATGTTATGTTGACTTTAAAATGAAGGACAGATTATTTTATTCCTAGAACTCATTGAAATAAACCACAATAAAACACCTTTCAATTCACATTAGGTATCCAAGGTGTGGCAGGATTGGGCCCCCCCGAGGAGCACTCTGTTTTTTTTATATGGCAAACCCAATATGCTAGGCACAGAGGCAAATACAGGCATAGTGAAAAGTGCAATCTGAACCATCCTTAACCACCTGCTTACTGGGCACTTAAACCCCCCTCCTGTCCAGACCAATTTGCAGCTTTCAGCGCTGATGCACTTTGAATGACAATTTTTTTCCCCCACAAATAGAGCTTTCTTTTGGTGGTATTTGATCACCTCTGCGGTTTTTATTTTTTGTTAAAAAAAATGTAAAAAGACCAAATTTAAAATAATTTTTAAAATTTTTTTTAGATTTTGTTATAAAATTTTGCAATTAGGTAATTTTTCTCCTTCATTGATGTACGCTGATGAGGCGGCACTGATGGGCACCAATAGGTGGCAGTGATGGGCACAGATGGGTGGCAATAATGGGCACTGATTGGCACTGGTTGGTTACACTGATAGGCAGCACTGCTAGGTGGCACTGATTGGCACCACTGATGGGCACTGATAGGTGGCACTCATGGGCATTGATAGGTGGCACTGGTGGGCACTGGCAGGTGGCAATGGCAGATGGCACTGCAAAGGGGAGCGTGCAACGGGGAGGCCGGAACAATCCGGTCAGCGAGAGCACTGATTGGCAAACCTTTTTCGGTCATGCCCCTTCGACGGATGTCAGACCGGCTGCAATACACACGGTTTATATTGAACAGACCGATGCTGGCCAACATCGTGCTTGTGTGTACGAGGCTTTAGGATCTACCCTATTCAAGAGCTTTGCATACCTATTTCTCATCCCACCCTTGGCCTCCACTATAAAATGTGAACGTAGATAAAGTAAGAATTACTTATGTGGCCTGTCTAGTATTTTTTTGGGGTCAAGGAAAAAGATTTTTTTATGCTTGCTCCCTGTACAATGAACAGCTGTAAACATCTAGTTGTTACAGATACCTTTGCAATAAAACACAAATGAAAGACGGAACAATTTGACACCTGCTCCTGATCTGTTAAAGCCCAGAGGTAGTTAGGTGATGGTCTAAGCTCATTTCCAGCCTTAACACCACCCAATCCAAGAAAAGGAAGACTGCATATTTATCTGCTAGAAACTTCTCCTTGATAAAGCACTGATCACACTGTGCTATTCCCTCGGAATAAAGACAATGGTTTTGGTGAACAAATGTGCAGTTTTCCTTTTTCCTTACTTGGATGCTGTTAAAGCTAGGACTTACTTGAGCACTGATGGGCTGGTAAGCAGAAACCAAGCTGGAGCAGGTGTCGAATTCCATACATGGCTGGGTTAACATCTATGCTTTTTTTAGTGCATTTGCAGATCCATAGAAACAAACTACAATCCATTTAACCTTATTTCGTACAGGTTCTGTTCACATCTATGCAGTTTCCTGCTATGCATTTTTGGATAGGTGCAGGGATTTTTTTGCATACAGCACGGTGTGTTTTTGGCTTCATATACACTATATTGCCAAAAGAATTGGGACACCTGCCTTTACATGCACATGAACTTTAATGGCATCCAAGTCTTAGTCCATAGAGTTCAATATTGCGTTGGCCCACCTTTTGCAGCTAGAACAGCTTCAACTCTTCTGAGAAGGCTGTCCACAAGGTTTCAGAGTGCGTCTATGGGAATGTTTGACCATTCTTCTACAAGTGCATTTGTGAGGTCAGGCACTGATGTTGGACGAGAAGGCCTGGCTTGCAGTCTCCACTCTAATTCATCCCAAAGGTGTTCTATCAGGTTGAGATCAGGACTCTGTGCAGGTCAGTCAAGTTACTCCACCCCAAACTCGCTCATCCATGTCTTTATGGACCTTGCTTCATGCACTGGTGTGCAGTCATGTTGGAACAGGAAGGGGTCATCTCCAAACTGTTCCCACAAAGTTGGGAACATGAAATTGTCCAAATGTTTCGTTATGCTGACACCTTAAGAGTTCCCTTCACTGGAACTAAGGGGCCAAGCCCAACCCCTGAAAAACAACCCCAAACCATAATCCCCTCTCCCCTACACAATCCCCCCTCCACTACACTTGGCACAGTGCAGTGAAGCAAGTATTATTCTCCTGGCAACTGCCAAACCTAGACATTTTCATCAGATTGCCAGACACAGAAGCGTGATTTGTCACTCCAGAGAACGCTTTTCTAATGTTGTAGAGTCCAGTGGTGGCGTACCTTACACCACTGCATCCGACTCTTTGCATTGCACTTGGTGATGTAAGGCTTGGATGCAGCTGCTCGGCCACGGAAACCCATTCCATGAGGTTCTCTACGCACTGTTGTTGTGCTAGTCTGAAAGCCACATGAAGTTTGGAGGTCTGTAGCTATTGACTCTGCAGACAGTTGGTGACTTCTACTCACTGTGCACTTCAGCATGCGCTCCGTCATTTTACATAACCTACCACTTTGTGGCTGAGTTGCTGTTGTTCCTAATGGCTTCCACTTTGTTGTAATACCACTAACAGTTGACCATGGAATATTTAGTAGCAAGGAAATTTCAGGGGTGGACTTATTGAACAGATGGCAACCTATCACGGTACCACGCTTGAATTCAATAAACTCCTGAGAGCGACCCATTCTTTCACAAATGTTTGTAGAAGCATTCTGCATGCCTAGGTGCTTGATTTTATACACCTGTGGCCATGGATGTGATTGGAACACTTGAATCCAGTGATTTGGAGGGATGTCCCAATACTTTTAGCAACATAGTTTATGTCAATTGAATTGCATCAAAAACACATGCAAAAAGCACGTACATTTGTTTGTGTTGCATTTCCTGCATGACAACAGATAACTCCTCCCACAACACTTCCCAAAAACACAAAAACACATTGAAAATGCATCAAAAATGTGCATGAAAAATGCATAATGCGCATGAAAACGTGCCACAAAAATGCATCAATTGCACATGCATATATGTGAACCTAGCCTACAGTATACCACCCATGACACCTTATCAGATACTGACATTTACTGTTCAGTCTGCTCTGAAAAATGACAGCTGAGAACTGATCAAATGATAAGAGAAAACACATCTTTTCAAGTTCTTTTCAAATGAAAACTTTGTGATTAAATGAATGCCATATCCCTTTATTAGCTGGATTGATATTTAGTGACAATTTGAGTCAGCTCCACCTAATAGAATGTGCCACGGTCACTAAAAACAATGTGTACTGTCTTAATCAAGTCCACGAGTTTGTAATAAGGCCTGCAAAAGGACAATAATTTTGTGGAAGTTCTTCAATATCGGCAATGAAAATTGATCCAAATAGAAAAATTTCAATGGAAAATGAACAAAAGCCTTTTATGTCTTGACAAAAAAAATCCAATATCTTTTGTAGAGATTATAACAAGAACATTTACTGGGATTGATTTTAACCCTGCAAGCTTTGACAGAGAAGAAGTTTTCTATCTATCTATCTATCTATCTATCTATCTATCTATCTATCTATCTATCTATCTATCTACTGTATAGCTATAGATATAAATATATCTATACCTATATATAGATATAGATATTTATATCATATATCTATATATATATATAGATATATATTGGAATTTGTTGTTTTTTGTCACATTTTTGTTACTGTGCCTCACTGGGGACTGGGGACTGGGGAGTCAGGAAAGGAAGAAAGGAAATTTCTCAGGAGAGTTCCGACATTTGATATTAGTCATAGAAACAGGTGTCATCTCTGGGAGATTTTCTATCACCTCCTGTTGCGTTGTTAGCTTTAAAATGTTGGATTTCCCCTCACATTCCTTTAAAGAGACCACCATCACACCAAGATAGATATCAACATCCATAAAACCGGACAGAACCTTTTCCTACTCTTTCAAGAAAAAAAAGTTTTGGCTAGTATTCAGTTTTAATTTTAAAGAGCCATATAAAATAACATTTTATAATGGAATATAGGGTCACACATTGCAATGTTGACATCTGTAACTGGATCAAACACCTATGTTCGCTTAAAGCTGAACTGTAGGTAAAGGCACTTTCAGGTTATAAAGCCACTTTGTGTGCACAAAATGCCTTTGCAAACACAGTTAATTCCTTGTGAAAGTAGCAGTGATACCATCACTGCGGTGCACTTAGGCTGGCAATATACTGTTTAAATCTCAGTCGGTTCAGCAGGAACTGTTAATAAGCAGGCTAAATGTTACAAGTTGATCAATCGATCAACTTGGGTACAACCAGCCTGCCGGGTTCTCTTGCAATTATCAATGTCTTTTCCCAGTGGGACACCCTCCCACCAGGAGAAGACAATGGCCTGGCAGGAGGTATTCCAGCATTAACACTGTGTGTTGATGGGGGAATCCAGCGAATTTCTTTTCCAGAAATTTGCTCTGTGTATGGCTTAGCTTATGCAGAGGGAAGAGCTGTGGGAGGAACCCAGCAGGCCAATCACTACAGGTTGTCTGCAGAAAACTAAAGGTGGGGTGCATACAAGACCAGTCACCCTGCACATAAGAGAGAGCAGCAGTTTCTAGTGTGGAGTATTCCACAGATCGAGAAGAAATACACAAAGCACACCAGGATTCAAGCAAAAACATATACATCGTTTATATATAGACATTATTTGTATATTTAATCTTTGATTGCATTTAGGCTTTAGTGTGCTTATAGCTTTGTGCCTAGTTATAACTACCAGTTTTTCCATAATATGTACCTGATCCACTCTTTATGTTAACTTCTGCCATGATTCCTGGTTAAAGCAGACCTTCCATGCTAATGTAGGGTCTGCTTCTTTACAAGCCCCTGGCTGCCCAAACAAAAAAGCTGTCAATAAAACTTTTAGGCTCGGCTCACGCTGCTGCAACCTGTGGTGTGACTTTGCCAGGCGACTTGAGTACTAGTTTGATAAAAATATAGAATATAAGTTTATAGAAGTCGCCTTGAAATAGTACAGGAACCTTTTCTAAAGTCGAAGCGACTTTGGTAGTGCTAATTAAGACAGGTCTCATTGACTAACATTGAATTTGACATGTAATACAACTTGGGGTCTCACAAGTCAGATCCCAAGTCGCGGCAGTTTGAACCAAGCCTAATAGAAGGAACAACAATTTTGTCAGTAAGCTTTAAATGCTCCCCACCCCTTTAGTAATGCTGCATACCGTTTGTAATAACAACCAGTGCAACTACCTTTTTTAGTGATTTTGTAACCGCCCAGCTTTGGGTCATGGGTGGCTGCTGCGAGAGCTGACTACGGTGAGGAATTTTCCTGAGCAGTTCCTGGTGTTGCCAAAGTCTCCTCTGACCACCTGCAGCAGTTGCTCAGGACCCAGAGCTAAAAAGGTATTTACACTAGTAAATGCTATTGCAAATGGTATTCAACATTAGTAAAGGCAGAGGGCAGGCAGCATTTAAAGCAAACTGAGTAGACTGTCTATCCTTCAACCTTAATAAAGATTTCACAAAAAAAAAATACTCATCCTAATCTTAGCTTCCAGAAAGTGCAGGTGTCATCAACACCCCTCATTGCTGACTCTTGGTCACTTAAAATACTGCAAGAATGCACTCCTGCAAATTATTTGGATGCACTTTCACTAAAAGAGCTATGGCTCCAGGGCAAAGGTTATATACAGCATATGAAAAACATCAGTCCTAAAAATCATGTACATGTTTCAGTTTACATGTCCTCCTTGTGCACTTTATTTCAAAGCAACTTCTGTAGCAGAGGAAGAATACCTAAGATTCTTTTTTTTTTTTTTTTTAAGAAATACTGTTTATGGAAATTTTTAAAGGCTACAAAATAACAATATGGTGCACAATTGACACCAAGTGTACACTAAAGCAAATACAAAGACAAAAATATCGAAAGTGGTAAAAAAAATGATTTTGTTCCAAAAGAGACAAAGTAGCATCCAGTGACATGAGAACCCTAGGCGTGTGGGTCAAGGACCCAATCTGTCACATATTTCTCAGTCTATTCAGGCTTGTGTCCGGGAAAATTTTTTTCCACCAAAATATACAAGCAGCAATCCCATCCGCTATTCAGATAGGAGGTTAAGCCAGCCCATATGGATCCCAAAGTACCACCTTAAACTATATCTCCACATCACTAATAGAGAACTGACCTATCCTGTTCCGCTACGTGTGTCTCACAGACAGCAAATAGACCAGATGTGGGTGGAGCTAGAGTCCTATCTTCCAGTAATAAGTCCTTACTTGTGAACCTAACCAGGCTTTCCAAACTTTATGAAACTTCGCTGGGCATTCCATAACCTCATATGCCACCTTGTTAAAAGGCAAAGCATCATTGATTCCTGATTTCCAAAAGGGCAGTGTAGGTGGATCCATTTTTCTCTTCTGAGAATTATGGCTTTGCAAGCATTAGACCCCTTTCACACTGAGGCGGTTTGCAGGCGGTATTGCGCTAAAAATACCGCCTGCAAACCGCCCCTAAACAGCCTCCACTGTTTGTTCAGTGTGAGAGCCCGAGGGCTTTCACACTGAAGCGGTGCGCTGGCAGGACAATGAAAAAAGTCCTGCAAACCGCTTCTTTGGAGCGGTGAAGGAGCGGTGTATTCACCGCTCCTAAACCACTCCTGCCCATTGAAATCAATGGGACAGCGCGGCTATACCGCGGCAATACCGCGGCTATAGCCGCGCTGTACGAGGGATTTTAACCCTTTTTCGGCCGCCAGCGGGGGTTAAAACCGCACCGCTAGCGGCCGAATACCGCTGCAAGAACGACGGTACAGCAGCGCTAAAAATAGCGCTGTTGTACCGCCGACGCCCCCACCGCCCCAGTGTGAAAGGGGCCTAATAGAGCAGTTTAACCAGCACAGTTCGGCTCACATTGGTAGAGGTCAGAGCCTCAACCAATTCTAACAGGCAGACAGTTATACCTACAGGCACAAAAATGGAGGTCAAAGAGGAAACAAAATCCACCACCTCTCTCCAGAAATCTCATATTTTGTGGCAAGACCAGAATCTACTGTATATTGTATAGTAAATATTCAGCCTGGTTCCAGGTGCACCTCCATCAATAAGCTCAATTTAAGGCACTGGAGTGAATTTATTTTAAGAGCTGTCGCTATGGGTTCTACTGTGAGGTCTAAAAGGCCCAGAGAGTGGGCAACCCTGTCTTGTTCCTCTGAGAATATCAAAGGGCTAAACATTTTGTCATAATGTTAAATCCAAACTCCAATTTCAATTACAACTATCACATGTCCCTAAACTACAGAATTGAAACGTTTCTCCAGATCCAGTGCTACCACAACTCAAGACCCAATATGATTTTGTGTCAATTGGATATGAGTGTACAGTCTGTGGATATTGATATTTACGGCCTTACGTGGCATAAAACCTGTTTGATTAGTGTTTGTATGCCTTTCATCGACCTAGTGGCCAATATTTTAGTCAGTATTTTCAAATCCATGTTGAGTAAGAAGATTAGCCTATATGAAGAACAAAGTAGGATGGCATCATATTTAACAAAGGTACATGCTACCTCAATATAATTTTGTAGGGAGTTTCTTTTATTGTGACACTGAACTTTGAACAATGACCACAGTCACAGACAGGTTTAGCCAGCCACTGGTTTATAGCCAAAAAAACAAAATTAAAACTTAATGATCAAGAAATGGACATAGGTGGGCATTTAAAAAAGCATAAAAAGTTTTGTTATTCCTGCTTCCATAGAAATCTACGATATTACCTAACTTTACAAATCAAACATCCAATTAAGTACTTTTAAGCTGCAGATATCATATTAAAATAATTAACTGTGCCAAAGCAACCAAACTACGAGATGTGGGATCGTCTGTTATTCCTATTGCTTGTGCCCAGTAATTGTGATTTATTATCTCAATTAGCATAGTCTGTTTTATCACAACCTACTGTCCTGTGTGCATAACCTTTCATTTGTTTATAGACAATCATCCTCTGGGATCCTCAGAGGTCTTCAGTCGTTGGAACATAGTCCAAACCTTGCTTATATTATTAAGAATTTTACACATATACTTTTATGAATTCTGAATTTTAGTTCAACAGGAATTGACAGACAAAATATACAATGTCAAAAAAATATAAGTTATATAGTGTAGAAATGTAGAGGTGAAACTTTACAGGTTTCTGTGTATAGCACTGCAGGCTTTTGGGCTGCAGAATTCACGTCTCATTTTTATGCATCCATGCCACAATTACCACAATGCAAGGACAAAGTGTTTTGTTAACCAAGGCAAAAATGGCAAAAATGCAAAAGTTCTCTGGAGTGCTGGGAAATTCTGAACATGGGTTTTGTCAGGCTACAGGTCTGGTGGTCACGGTCTTGTTCCCCTCAGCTCTTCCACCCTAGTAGCGAGTGAATAAACAAGATTGTGTGGATGTGTGAAAGGTATACTTTGTTATGTGAGGACAAGCAGGGGAGACTCTGGGAAATACACAGTTTTGGAGGTATACAGGGTTACGTAAGTGGGTTTGGCTCATATTTATGAGGGCTATGTCGTATGTTAATCAGCTTCTTTGCATAAATGATAAATATGGTGTAAATATATCCTGAATTGCAAACAATCTAGCACTTTCCTTTTTGCTGTTAAAGTGCCACAATTATACGAAAGTTCAGTAAACTTAGATTCTTTTTTTTGCTGCAAAACACAGTGGTTAGAATTCTACAACGGGAGCTGTAAAACAACTAGGCCTGGCCATGGGACTAAGCAGTGAGTCCATTTCCCTCTGGCATATTGAAGAAATGAGAGAAGAAGGTGATGAGAGACTTTTATGAGGATGGAGTGCAAATATTTTCTCCTCATGCTATGAAGGGCATTTAGCACGTGTATCTGTTGTTATTTCAAGTTGTGATAAAAGTGAAACGTCTGTTTTGTGAAAGCAATGGAATGCATTTGTTGTTGCCACTGTTCTTAATGCAAGACAAGTACTTTAAACATGATGTTGAGAGAATGTCATGCTTGTTCTACTGAAGAGAACCATTACAGGTTTATTAGCTGATGTTCTGCAAAACCCTTATTTTTTGTTAACCCGTCTACTCCACGATACTGTTACATCTGGTGTGAAGGTAATGCAAATATTTCAGTAGGGGTAGGGGGTTAACACTAAAGCTGATCATAGATGGATCGAAAATGTAGCCTGGTTCAGCAGGGAATGGCTAAATTTCGATCCATTTGTAGCCAATCACCTGATGTTGAATACATGGGTCAGAATTCAGCCGGTCCCTGCTGAACCAGTCAAACTTTGATCCATCTGTGTTGGAAAACTTTTGCGGATAGTGGCTGCAGCCAATCGGAAAGCTCAGCTGTCAGAATACAATGTCCTAGCAATTGTGATTCCTCCATTCACCTTCACTTGTGTAGATGGAGGAATCTGTTGGGTTTTTTTTTTTCTTCAGCCTGCTGGCTGAATGAACAAAAACAAATCATCTATGGCCAGCTTAAGGAAAAGTGCAAAGATATCTGGGACCACAAAAGGAAAAGCAGGGGCAAGAGCCCCTACGTAAAGAAATAGAGATGAGTAATATGTTTTCTGGAGGGGGGCACAGGTGGAACGCTGAGAGGACAGTGGTCTGCTGGGGTCCAATCTCAGAGAGAGAGGGAAAGGAAGCATGTAGTGTACTGCATACTGAGACGGAATTGTGGCCCTAAAGTTTGTGAGAACTCTCTATAGAACTGTAATGGGAGGTGCTTGTGAAGAAGCATCCTGCTTACTGTGGTTAACAGTAGAGAAGGCTACCCATTCTGTATGGATATATATACTATATACACACATACAGGCACAAAATGTATGTCATTTACATAATCACTATATATATTTGTATACAGTATACTACAGTATTACTAAATTACAAACACATAAATATATACACCTTTTGGTAGAAATAAATGACTACATTCTGTTCAGCATCCTGGAGGTTTGAAAAGGTTACAATGGCCTTTGAAAATATCACACTTGGCGAGTTCTAGTGCAATGTTAATAACTTTTAGGATGCACTGAGGTTTCTTACTACATCTTAACCTTTAAGGGGAAAAAATAAGAAAAGAAATCCTGCCCTTCTTTGTCTCGCTTTAATAAGCTGTTTGTTCACCTTCTATAATTTGTGTCTTACAAAGGGTATTCTGGTTAAAAACATATAGAGCAAATAAGGCCTTTTTAATCACAGTCTTCACGGGTCAAGGACTCAGATCATGCTGGGAAAGTATTATTTCAATGTTGTGCTGACAGTATAATTGTTTTATTAAAAGGAACAGTGCATGCAGGGACTCACAGGAGTACATGAGTACAATGTGGATACAGTTCAAGATTCATTCTTTATATGTTTGGTCTATTATTGTCATCCATTCTTTAAAACAAGCTCCCATATTACATGGTTATATATCAATCATTCTGAGAGCAGTCTATGAACGTCATAAAATACACACAATAAAAATGAGAAGTGGGCTATAGAATGTGTTCTTACAATCTGGAGCATGCTACATACGTTATATGGGGATCAAATATAAAGGAAAATCAGTTGACCAAATGGCACAATTACTTAGAAGCACATATCTAAGTGTGCATGTTCACGCTGTTTATCCTAACCTAGTTAGAATCTTTCAGCTGACAACCTATTGTCCTCACAAAGGATCCTCAAGGTCATCCACTGTTCTTAAAAGGTACCATACTATCAGTATGTTCATAGTACAAATTATTTTTTTTTGTTTGTTGTAGCACTTGTAGACCAAAAGCCTCCTGAGATTTCAGAAGTTTTTTGCCGTTGACATCACACATCATGCCATGTGTGGGGAATAGCAACCACTGAAGGTGAAGGAAAATTGTTGCACTGTGGGGAAACTAATAGAAGGTCAGGTAATTTTGGAAGGTACATTGTTAAAGTTTATATACTTTAAAGAGTCATGGCAAATAGGACATTTCCCCAAGTCCCAACCATGGTATTACCTGCCTGGAAACTGCATATTCTCCCTGTGCCTGCGTCGGTTTCCTCTGGGTACTCGAGTCTTCTCCCACTCTCCAAAGATATGCTGGTAGGTTAATTGGCTTCTGTCTACATTGACCCTAGTATGTGTATATATTAATGTGAGTTAGGGACCTTAGATTGTAAGCTCCTTGAGGGCAGGGACTGATGTACAATATATACAGTGGGTATAGAGTTGGAAAAAGGATCACCCCCCTTATGTCAGTATTTTTTTTCTTGAACCACATTTTGCTTTAATTAGTCTTTTGGGATATGTCTCTACTAACTTTGCACATCTAGAATTGCCCACTCTTCTTTGCAGAACTGCTCAAGTTTAGTTAAATTGGATGGTGACTGTGATGGTTTTCCATGCAGCCTCAGAATTCTCAAGGTGCATTTAAGGTTGTCAGATGAGACTAAAACTGAATTATTTGGCCTCAACACCAAACGATATGTCTGGCGGAAATCCAATACAGCTCACCATCCAAATAACACAATTCCTGCCGTAAAGCATGGAGGTGGAAATATCCTGTTATGGGGGTGTTTCTCTGCAGCAGGGACTGGAGCACTTGTCAGGATAAAAGAAAAATGAATGGGGCAAAATACCCTCAAATTCTTGAGAAAAATCTGCTGCCCTCTGCCAGAAAGATGTCAATGGGAAGAAGGTTTACCTTCCAACATGACAATGACCCGAAGCACATAGCAAAAATGACCACATAGTGGTTGAAGGAGAAAAAGGTGAATATCCTTGCATGGCTTAGTCAGAACCCAGACTTAAACCCAATTGAAAATCTGTGGAATGACTTGAGGACTGCAGTCCACAAACGGTCACTATCAAATTTAACTGAACTTTAGCAGTTCTGCAAAGTAGAGTGGGCAAATATTATAATATTTAAGTCTAGATGTGCAAAGTTAGTAGAGACATATCCCAACAGACTAAGGGCTGTAATTAAAGCAAAAGGTTGTCCAACAAAATACTGACAAAGGGGGGTGATCCTTTTTCCGACTCAGTGATTCTGTTTTTTATTTTTTTCTGACATCTTGGTGTTATATCTTTCACTTGGATGTTATAAGTAAACACAGCAGATAAAACAAAAACTGTGTTTGTCTTCATTTTAGGCTGCAAAGCAACAAAATGTGATTTAAAAGGGGGGATTCTTTCCTATAACCACTATATATATATATTGTATGTTAAGAACTGCGTAAACTGCGCTATATTAGTACTTGTAATAAATAAATAAATGAGAGAATCTTTGCAAGCTAAGATAATTAATGAAAATAAGTAGGCCAATGGAGAAAAAGAGAGGGCAAGTTAGAGATTGATGGCCTTCACAAAACAAGTGCAGTTTGATACCCAATTCGAGAGACCGAAGCATGCTTTGGAAAAAAAATGTTTAAAACTGCCCAGTATTCAGCCTGTTCTAGTTTCACACAGGAGGTTTTTTTATGTATAAGGTGTACACTGAGGTTTTAACACATCCATAGTACATTGGTGTTGGGATCTGAGAGGTACAATAGTATGTATCGGGCGCTGCTTATGGGAGTTTAGTTTAATGCTTAATCTACACTTTCGGGATGTTTATGATGATGGTACTTTACAAATCAATAACAATAATCATAAAAGTAATAAAACAGTTCACATATTCCCCAAAAGCCAATATTATACTTCGTTTAGAAAACCTTAGGTTTTGCTATGAAGCAAGCAGTATAAGGAAATCAATAGGATATCAACTGTGATTAATGTTAGACATTACTTTTTTTCTTTTTTACATTAATCACATTTCCATGTGTACAAGGATGCATATTGCAAAATCCATACTCATAATCACAAAAATTATAACATTCTTCAAAAACTACTTAAAAGAGAAGTATGTGTTTTTTTTTCTAATCATACTTACCTTGGTGGATGGAGCCTCAGACCAATGGTGCAGCTGTCCCCCCAGCATCTCTGCACTGAGAACCGCGAATCGCTGATGGCTCGGTTCTCACTCCTCCCCGAGCAGAGTGATGACGACTGTCAGTCAGCATCGCTCCTGGTCTGCTTCTCCACGCTCATTGGAGTGACGAGCTGTGGAGGGGTTGGGAGAGGCCGTCTCAGTGGCTCGCTGAGACGCTGATACTGCCATCAATCAAGGCAGCTGGCGGATCCAGACTTGGGAAGTCAGAATGACACGATTGATGGCAGTGACGTCAGCGGAGAGCGGACTCCAGACCGTTCTCGCCTGAAAACGGGTCACAGGAGTGCAAAACGAATTGCACTCCTGTGACCCATAGGAGTAAAAAGCTCAGGCTGGACTTCTCCTTTAACACAGAAGCTTGGTGAAGATCACAAATATGGTGAGTTTTACAATATAGGACAATTTTAAAAAGAAAATAAAATCTGTGATAAAAGTAACATAGCTTTAAACATTACATATACATGCTTTCTACTACAAAATGTATTGGCACTAATGAAAGATGACAAAATGCCAATATGTCTTCTGCTGAGGACGCTACAAGATGATTAAATGGTACAAGGTAGCTTCATATGATAATACTTAGCACATTCATCACCAGCCAGCCTAATATGAACATGGCTGCAGTAGTTAGTTATTACTCTGCAACAGTCACATATGAAAATGTTGCAACATTTTCATCCTAGCATTCACCTTATGTTGCCGGCTGCACTGACAGCTGCATTCCTAAAGTTAATAGAATCCTGATGCAAATCTCTCTAAATCTGAGTGAAAGTGTGGCAGCCCAGTTCCATGGTTTTACCCAGCCAACTGCAGCCATGATTTCACCCTCCCAACTGCAGCCATGATTTCACCCTCCCAACTGCAGCCATGGCTCCACCCACTGCACACTGAGGTTGATTTACTAAAACTGGAGAGCGCAAAATCTGGTGCAGGTCTGCATAGAAACCAATTAGCTTCAGTTTTTTTTGGTGAGCAAGGAATTTATTGAAAATGGGACTTTAGAGGTACTTCATATTCAAGACAGAATTATAAAAATATGACTACAGTTACAGTCATGGTCCTGGGTATGCACACCTAACCTAACCCTGACCACATGAGAGCATATATGTTGTTCCTACGTCCAAAGGTTTCAACATGTTTAGCCAGAACGGCTTCATCAGGAAAAGGATGGAGGCATTCAATTAATAAATGTTAAAAGCAGCAAACTGTGCACAACCTTAGGTGTATAAAGAAAAAACAAAAATTAATACATCACAATACAAAAAGGAAATTTTAACAGGGTATAACGCTGCACATACATAGTTCATATCTTCCACCAAGAGAAAGAGTACACCCCCCTCCCCCCAAAAAATACAAAAATTAAGAAAACCCCCCCCCCAAATGGAGCCCAACCCCCATACCTTAATGGTAGGTCCTGGAGTGAGTGCAGCTGGGAGGAACCAAGACAACACCGCTGCCTAAATCCAAGACCAGTCCATAGAATGTCAGAATTCCCGTAGGGAGGGATGTGGTTTTAGTTTGATCAAGCAGATAAAAGTGCAGCAGTATCTGCAATATTCAGTTTTTTTGCCAAAGCTTAATTGAACAAGCTGAAGTAAGTAGCGGACTGGCTACCATGCGCAGCTGCACCAAATTTTGCACTGTCCAGTAAATCAACCCCACTGTATTTAGCTCCAGTGTAATGTAAATGAAATATAGGCTTCAGCTCAAATCCCTGCCCATCCGTCATGCCCATCTGACATGTTTCACCCACATAGGCCTTAAAGGAGTTGGAAAGGCAGAAGGTTTTTTTAACCTTAATGCATTCTATGCATTAAGATAAAAAGTCTTCTGTGTTCAGCTGCCCCCCTCGGCCCCCCAATACTTATCTGAGCCCCATCTCTGTTCAGCGATGTCAATGCGTCACTTGGCTGTCCAGGACTTTCCTTCCCGATTGGCTGAGACACAGCAGCGTCACCATAGGCTCCCAGGGCTGTCAAAGTCAGTTAGCTAATCAGGAGAGAGAGAGGGTGGAGCCAAACGGCAGCTCCGTGTCTGAATAGACACACGGAGCTGCAGCTCAGCTGCCCCCATAGCAAGCGGCTTGCTGTGGGGGCACTCGACAGGAGGGAGAGGCCAGGAGCAGCAAAGAGGGATCCAAGAAGAGGAGGATCCAGGCTGCTCTGTGCAAAACCCCTGCACAGAGCAGGTAAGTATAAGATGTTTGTTATTTTTTTAAAAGAGAGTCTTTACAATCAGTTTAATCGCAGAGGATCTCTACAAGTAAACCCAATGTGGGTGAAACATGTCAGAGGGGGCATGTCCGATGTGCTGGAATTTGAGCTGAAGCCTTTACATAGTTAGTAAGATTGAATAAAGACACCAGTCCATCCAGTTCAACCTGAGTGTGTGTGGGTGCGTGTCTACAATTATCCCTATTTATTTAAGGTACCCATAAGGTACGCCGTCAATTTATGCAGTGCTCCACACATACATCACACACTCACATCGGTCCCTACCCTCAAGGAGCCCACAATCCAAGGTCTCCAACTCATTCATATACTAGAGCCAATTTTGGACAGAAGCCAATTAATTAATTAATTAATTGGAGTGTGAGAGGAAACCGGAGGAAACCCACGCAGGCACAGGGAGAACATGCAAACTCCAGGCAAGTAGTGTCCTGGTTGTGATTCGAACCAGCCACCCTTTTTACTGCTCGGCAAGAGTGCTACCCACTACACCACTGTGCTGCCCTTTATTTATTATTACCTTTCACTGGCATTAAATACAGTGTGTGGCAGTACCTGTATGCTATATTATTTCTTGAAGCAAGATGTGCTCTATCTCTGCCAGCACCTGTAAACACAGGAGACTGATACTGCAGGCTTGAAGTGGCACCAATGTTTTCATGGTTCCACCCAGACAACCGCAGCCATGGTTGCATCTAGCCAACAGCAGCCATGGTTCCACTTAGCCAAACATAGCCATGGTGTAACCTAGCCAACTGCAATCAAGGTTTCACCCAGCCAACCACAGCCATGGTTCCACCCAAACTGCAGCCATAGTTCCACCAATCCAGCTGAAGCCATCGCTTGACTTCGCCAACTTCGCTCATGGTATCACCCAACCAATTGCAGCCATGGTTCCACCCAGCCTGCTGTAGCATGCCTCCACCCAGCCAACATCATCAATGATTATAACGAATGGCATCAATTGTTCCATTCAACCAACAGAATCTTTGACTTTATTCAGTCAACAACATCCACAGTTCTATCCAGCCAACTGCATACTGTATATGGTTTCATCCAGCCAACTGCAGCCATGGTTTCATCTAGCCAACTGCATCCATTGTTCTATCCAGCCAACTGCATCCATTGTTCTATCCAGCCAACTGCATCCATGGTTCTATCCAGCCAACTGCATCCATGGTTCTATCCAGCCAACTGCATTCATGGTTCTATCCAGCCAACTGCATTCATGGTTCTATCCAGCCAACTGCATCCATAGTTCTACCCAGCCAACTGAAGCCATGGTTCTACCCAGCCAACTGCAGCAATGGTTCCATCCAGCCTACTATAGAATGGTTCCACCCAACTAACATCATTCATGGTTTCATCCAGTCTTGTGATGGGTGGCTGCATACAACCTAACTGTGTTCCCACAATGTGAATCAAATGCTGAGGGTTTATTTTGTTGTGCCTAGTGCCTTTAGTAGTGTCAATAAAAAAATGTGTGTTAACCCCCCTGGCGGTATTCCTGAGTCTGGCTCGGGGTGGATTTTCAATACCAAAAGCGGTATCCCCGAGCCGGACTCGGGATCGCATCGCAGGATCCTTGTGGATGTTACTCACCTTGTCCCCTGGATCCTGCGATGTCTCCCCGCTGTGATCGGCGAGCCGCCATGTCTCGCTCAATTCACAGTGCTGAGCTCCGTTCCCTGCGAGCGTTGCGACTCACGGGGATGGTGTTCGGCGCCAAATTCAAAAAGTAAAACAAACAGTACATATACAGTATACTGTAATCTTACAGATTACATATACTGTATCAAATAATTACACATCCCCTTTGTCCCTAGTGGTCTGCCCAGTGTCCTGCATGCAGTTTTATATTATAAAAACTGTTCTTTCTGCCTGGAAACTGGAGATTGTCCATAGCAACCAAAACTGTCCCTTTACATCAAAAGTGGTTTCAGACCAGCTAGAAAACAGCGATAATAAATTAGAATCACTCGCAGAATTGAGTGATAGTGATTTGTGGGGAAACCCGTCATCAAACACTAAAAGTAACAAAAGAGACAATTCTGCAACTGAGCAAATTTCAGTGTTTTTGATCTGATTACATTATTGAATAATTTTTATTATTATTATATTATTATTTGTTATAATTATTTATAGTTATTTATTATATTATAATTTTTTATTTCGTTTTTCAAACTTTATCATACCCGGGATGTCTACTGGACTCTTGTTTGGACAGATTTAAGTGAATTATTCCTAAGAATTACAGGCCTACAATATAAAACGCCAAATTTCTGTGCAAAATAATTGTACCGCTTTCAGCATCAAAAATCTGAAATAATCATACCGCCAGGGAGGTTAAATTATAAAGTGCAAACAAAATCTGATACCTTCCTCCTTAGTGTCCTTGGTAAATAATATTGGTGAATACACAAATATAAGTGAAATGCAAAACAAAATGTGTACTTTGAAAAAAATTGCAACAAATATGTCATAATCGCAAAATCACAATAAAATTGCATAAAATTTAAAAAGTCCTTAAAAGTGCAACATGTGTATGCAATTCATAAGTGACTCCATAATATTACCAAACATAAGTGCAAAAAAAGTCTTCCTCCTTAGTGTACTTAGTGAATAGTATTGGTGTATATATAGATATCAATTGCATTAAATCAAACACTGGTTCCTAGATGTACTCTAATAACAGTGCAAATAAATGTGAAACACAATGTGTACTGTAAAAAAAATTGCAACAAAATGGCATAATCATAAAAACACAAAGTCGCAGCAAAAATCGCATAAACTGAAAAAAATCCTTAAATGTGCAGCATGTATAAACAATTCATAGGTGAGTCCATATAATTAAGATAATAATCGGTGATCAACCCTAGGAGTCGGGTGACCCTACTGCACACAGGAAGTGAGATGGGAACCTTTGTATCCAGTTGCCCACGGGAACTGTTTGTTTTAAACTTAAATGTAAGTTACTGTTTCTAAAGAAATACCTATTTTGAAATTGCTACACCATGAGCAGCCTCTTTTTTTGCATGAATCTTTATATGGAGGAAAAACTGTGATTTTAAAGGCCCACTCAGCGGAGAGCAGTCATGGTTCCATCCAATCACTCACACCTTACCTAGGCTGTTATACGCTTATTTATCAGCGGATAAAGTAAAAATATGTCCACGAGCTATATTTTTTGCTGCCTGTGTATTTTGTTTTTGACAGTAAGGAAGGGTTGGAACCTCTTCCAGGCATCCTAGCCAGAGAGCTTTCCCTTTACTTCTTTGCCCGGTGACAGATGTCAATTGTAACAAAATAAAACTAAAAAAACTCTTCAACTTCTAACCCCACAGACAGATATCACCTAATTTCTTGTGCTAGTGACAGGTGGTTACTTGGACAGAAAGTAAGGGTAAATCTACTTGACTGGCACAAAGATCAATAAAAAGAACACAGTGGTTAGAAAGGTGGCGGCAGAAAAAGATCAAGTAGTTTAATAAGGCCTAACCTATTCCACTCTGTCCAAAACTAGAAGAAAAAGGTTTGGCAGGAGTTCCACTTAAAGGCACTACATGTATGTACTAAATAAATAAAGAAGTGACTGTCACGCCCCTGATGTATCTCTGTAACAGAAAGTGAATGGAAATCTCTTCAACTAGGCATGGACAGAAAAAGACGTGCCATGTGATTAAAAGTGAAACTTTAAGTAAGTAAAAAATATTTGGCAAACAGGCAGGAGTTGAATGCAGAAGAGATATTCTATGAGACATTATCTGTCTGTATGCCCTGTAAAATGAGCTGCCCATGTGCAGCTCAGTGTACACATTTTGGCAATGCTGAGATGAATGAACTCCCACAAATGTGCAGGAGCAACATCATCTTACCTGGGCCAATAAAAACGGTCAAGGATTGGTACCTGAAAGTCGATCTGACCGAAGATGACAGTGGCCAGAGGAGAACTCTAGGAGACGGCAGCGCTGAAAAGAAGACGAGTATAGCTTTGCTTTAACGTATCCCTACTTAATATGAAGCTAGATATATTTTGAATGTACAATAAAGGATAGCTATTCTTTTGACTATTTATATATTGCAATACATGCCCCATGCTATGCCATAAGTAGTTGAACAATTGCCTTTGCAAACTCTCTCCATCTGGCCCCTTGATTCTTCTGCACATGTGGGGAAAGACATTATTCAATCCTATGGAGCAGCCATAATTTATTAGGATGCATAAAAGACAACTTCCCTATAGTGATGATTTTTCCATGCATACACAGAAGAAAACAAGGGGTTGGCCAGTCTTGGCAGAGGCAGTTGAATCAGCTCTCTTTGGGTTCCATAGCATGGATCTTGCAGGAACATGGACAGGTGAGCATAAAACTTTATTGGGGGGGAGTAACGTAAAAGGATTAATATAGGAAATGTATAGTTATTGTTAAATCCACTGCAGATCTATTCTCTCTAGCACTTTTCACAACCCCATCCAGCTCTGCAAAATTATTTATGAATGCATTAAGTTGAGCAAAACTGACGCCTTATATTTTTTTCACTCCGATAAGAAACTAAAGATGAGATTAGCGTTGGATAATGGCAATGCAAACCGATTGTGATAAGTTATTTTCCATTTTCCGTTCTTCGCTTTCTTTTTCATTAAAAACCTGCTGGTGAAACCCAGCAAGGCATCACATCAAAAGAGGAAACAAAGGGGATGCAGAGAAATCTGTGGTACATGCATTCCTTTCAACCCATAATGTGTAATACATTTCATATAGAGATTTATGATTGTGAAAGAATAAAGCAAAGAAAAGAAAAAGGATTTGAATTATATTCCCTTAGGCAGAAGAACATATTAGTCCTCCTAAATGCATTAGGAATTAATAGACATTATAGAAATCCTGCTTACACAGAAAACAACATTTTTTTACTACAAAAATGTTCCTACGAAATTGTGAGAAGAGCCTAATTCCTGTGCTGCAGTTTATCCATGGTCTCCAGCTGTGGATACTTGAACTGTTCCAGCCTGCCTTTTGTGCTGCAAACTGTGTTGTGGTCCCCAGCTGCAAGAATTCAGACTACCCTAGTCTACAACCATGTGCTATATACTCCTGCATGGTCTTCAGCTGTGCAGCTACAGACTGTACTAATCAACTGTCCATGAGCTACTGCCACTGATAGAGAAGTGTCCTCCGCAAGCTGTGCTTGACGTTTTGGAGTATCCCACACCCCTCTAACTTCTCCTGCTACACGTTTCTTAAGAAAAAGACATTCCTTAAGCTGATTTTCTGAGCCAGAGTAAATGGACTGCTGCTGTGTGCCTGGCTGCCTCTGCACTGTTTTTGGAAAAGAACCTGTCTTCAGTGGCTCCTTCGGGGGTGAGCACTACAAAAAGAAAATCGAAAAGTAAGGGGTGGTGCAATTTCCAAAATTGTTGGGCTAAGCATGTATGCTTTGGCCTACAGACTTAAACTACATCATTCCTTCCATATGACTAGGTCTGGATTTATAAGACCACATACTGTAGACCTAAACCAAGGCTTGCTGCAGGGACACAGGCTATTTTTTTTTACTTATACATTAGCTACTAATGATGTGATAATAAGGAATACTTCATTAAATAATAATCACACTCATATATCCCATGTACTTACGTTTTCAAGGAGAAATCACATTGCATAACGTGTATCTCTATCCAAAATATGTTTTGGAAGTGTTGGTCTATTCAGTTTTTATTTATTTGTCCTGGCAACCTTTAACACACAGAAAAGGATTTCAAAACTTCCAAGCTATTGATCAATTTGTGTACAACCAGCCTGTTGGAAAATTTTCTCTCGTTCAGTGCCGCCAGTTATAGCCAGCGGTGCTGATCAGTGTATTCTGATGGCGGGGAACTCTCCCCACTATCAGAATGCAATAGCGCAGCAGGAGGGATTCCCCCATCCACACACTCAATGTGGATGGGGGAATCCCTCCTGCTGAACTACTGAATTGAGCGGTGTCATTTTATTTCCTTCAACCTGCTGGTTGAAGAAAAAAAAAAAATACTCACGTATGCCCAGCATAAACTAGCCCTTAAACTATTAACTTGTCCTCAAAGAATATTAAGGATAACATTATGTATCCCCCATTTCTAATCCATCGACTCGCTTTCATTGCAAACTTACTTAACATGCTGTCTATAGTAAAACCCAACTGCATGTTTATTGTACTTCTTAATTACTACTGTAGGTTGCTATTGCCAAAAGGTAACAACCTCCCAATGACAACCACCATCCATAGCTCAACATAAAATCACCCTAACATAAGTATAAATTGGAAAAAAAACATGAAAAATCCTTCCAATTGTAACATACTGTATGCAAAATACCCTGTCTGTGTGAAGATTTTCAGTAACTGATGAAGATGCTTCAATCTAATACACAATTTTCTCTTATACCACATGGAAGTCATTGGGACAGTAAAGAACATATAAGGGAAGGAAAATGTCAAACCCGTGTACAATGTCAACAGAGTTATGCTGGGTAAATACTGCACCATGTAATACATAATGTTGGGGACAAAACTGAACCAAGTAAATATCACATAAAAGGAATACGTTGATGAGATGCAGCAGATGTTATGTACCGGTGATAAAAAAAAAAAAAAACACATGCGATGATACATTCAGCAACCTAATGTTGATATGTAAATGTGCAGCCTGGCTTATTTTGAATGTGTTCATGATTATGTTGAACATTTTTTTATGCTTATATTGTGGTGCCAAGAAGGTTGATACATTTTTGAGTTCTGGATGGTGTTCACCATTAGGGTTGTATTTACTTTAATGGACAATTCTGGATCTCCCCAAGTTCCACTGTAACAAATGTAGCAGGATATATAAAATTTTAAAGTGAAATAACAAATGTTTCCCCCCTCTATTCCCTTTTTCCTTTCATGTAACGTTAGTATTTTAAAAATCTCAGACGTGGCATTGATCTGTTTTTGGCAAGGACAGGGCGTCGCAGAATCTCTGAGACACTAAGGACAAGCACAGCTTGGCTTTATAGGTTGTAATGGTAAAAGTCCACAAACCCAGGGTGGATAAAAATCAATGATTTTTTTTTTTAATGTAAAAAATCAGATTTTTTTTATTTGAATCAGATTTTCTTGCTGTAAATCAGATTTTTTAAAATTTTTTATCAAATTTATTTTAATTAAATGGTTTTGGATTTCTACAGATAGCTTTCTATTTAATATACATTTACAAATTGTGTTTATTCAGCATGAAATTGAGCTTAGTTATGTAGCATGAGGCTGTATAATCTGCAATATTAAAATTTTTGGTAAACTCATTCAATTAATCCATGCTCTGCAAGCTGAGATAACATGCACTGCATTGATGCATTTACACAATATCACAGTAACCAGATAAAAACCAGAGAGGAAACAAAGTTCAGGAATATTCCTTTATTCCATTATTTTTCACTGTATTATGTACACTGCAAACTGTATGATTGAATCGGTCCTGATATAGATGTTTTAGTAAGTTGACAGCTTATTATTCTAAATAGGAACCCTTCATATTATTTTCAAATATCAAAGATTCTAATTACCAGCAAGAATGAGTCCTTACATTTAATAAGCACCTGTCAATCACCTGCTGCCGCCACATCCCTCACCTTGTTGTGTCACTGCCGCACCACCAGACATCATATTAAAGTGAATGGGACTGTCGGTGAGTCAACAGCGGCTGATTGTTTGGGAGACGGCGATCAGCCTATGTAAACAAGGCAGATTGCTGTTCTGTGACAAGGGAAGGCATGAATCCTGCGGGACAGAGATGACAGTTGCTCTTTAAAAATTATGATTTAAATCGAGTTAATTTAAATCAAGCCTTTTTAGTAGTGGTTTATATTATGATTTAAATCAACTTTATTTCAATCAAATCCACCCTGCACAAACCTGTACGTTAGTGATAGACTGTGTATAGAAATCCCAGTCCCCTACTCATATGATTGGCATGCTGCTTTCCCCAGAAATCTGCAGAGCTTGAGGGTAAATTATAGGCATCCCCTGTAAAAAGGAGTTTATTGGCTGGTAAAATATATTCAGTCTGTACCTGGGGCTGCATCTTCTGCCAAATCCATTGATTCTAGAAATGGCAGACCTTCCCACCTATGCCCTGTACACATGACCGCTTTTGCCGTTGGAATAAACACTGAAGGTTTTTCCGACGGAATTCCTGTGGAATTCCGCTCAAGCTGTCTTGCATACACACGGTCACACCAAATTCCGACCGTCAAGAACGTGGTGACGTCCAACTCGTACAACGGGACAACACGTATGACGTCTCATACTTGCTTCAGCGCATGCGTCATTTTTGGTACATCGGAACAGCATACAGACGAGCGGTTTTCCCGATAGGAATTTGTTCCGTCGGAAAAATATAGAACATGTTCTCTATCTAAGTCCGTCTGAATTTGACGTAAAAAGTTTGATGGGGCATACACACGGTTGGAATATACGATGAAAAGCGCCCATCAGACTTTTTCCATCCGTGTGTACGGGGCCTAAGCCGTCAGTTTTTGACAGGCCTATATCAGTGTCGATCTGCAGTACATTTTGCCAAAGTACTTGCATCGAATATAGCTAAAGTGAAAGGGATTGTTCCTCTTAGCTAAACTGGAACTTCAGTTTAATGCCTTTAATAGATCTTTTTATATGTGAACCTGGAACTGAGGTTTATTATGCTTTAAATCTGCAATACCATTATAGTACTTATCATAATTATTGATCGCTGCTTTGACATACTTCACATTACTGATAGGATATGCTGCAGGGCAGGTGTAAAACAGCCATCCAGGCACACCTAGATTGTAAATATTTCCAACACTGTCATTCTTGTTTAATAAAGCAAAATGAATGTGAGAGAATCAAAGTCTGCCGAATACCCTTTCATGTCATTTTCTAATTCTACTGAAACCCTACTTGGCAATTAAAATGATTTTGCCCTCGGGCGGCTAAGCTAGTTAACCTCGTCACTGCTGAAAGACTCGGCCTGCACCCTCAGGCCCGGCTTGCCTGATGTGAATTAAGTTAACGACAAACCAGCAATTGACATCACACCTTTGCCAGCGATGACCTTGTCCTTAGCGCACTGTTTATTGCTTATTGACCATTTTGGAAAATTAGATCACTTAATTATATGACCACACAAAGACAACTTCATCTTGGTGCTTCCAGTGTAGCATTCTAATTTGCAGCTGACACCAGTAACACAGGCCACCTAGTAAATTGATTATGTATTATAAATTAATGGCTTTTTTATTTTCTTTCTGATGGAGTCTTTAGGAGGTATAAGAATCCAGATTGCAAGAATTGGGTAGATTATCCTTGCTATATTGTTTTAAATTGTAGGTAAACCCTAACAATTAACTTGTCTTAGCTCTTTTGGTTTGTTAAATATAAAATTGAAAATATTTCATTATATATCTGTTTGTTAGTGCAAAACACTACTGTTGATAATGCCTGAAATCATGCGAGATGTGTCCTCTCTAAGGGTAACAACGCTGCTCCTTAGATGCAGTATGGTGAGTTACAGTATGTTGATCATCCCAGGACAATAAGGGGCATATTTATAAAGTAAAGAATCTGATATTTAGCAAATATTCTGTACATGTGAATCTTTCAGGTGCATGTGTTTTAAATGGCAGGGATTCATTCTCCAGCAAAGAATGTTTGGTGTAAATCACATTTATTAATTTATAAATAGACCCAGAAGTATGTTACTAGCCAGGTCATCAGGGTAAAATAAAGAGGAAAAAGGCCAAAAGGTGAAAACTAATGCAGCCACCATACCTAAGGGCTAGTAAGCTGCAATATACCCACTGATATACAAACTGGCGTAAATTTACTGGAACTGGAGCAGACAGAATCTGGATGAGCTGTGCATGGCAACCAATCTGTTTCTAGCCCCAGTTTGAACATGTAAGCTTGGAAAATGAAAGCTTTAGGCTGGGTTCACACTAGAGATTGCAGCGGCTCACAGCAGGAGTCCGGTGCATCTCCATTCACCGTTTTAGGTCAGATTTCAGCCCAAATTTTTGGCTGAATTCGGACCTGAAACAGACCAAAGACGCACAGGACTCCTGTGCAATTCACACTGGAGCCGCTGTGGAGATGTGTGAACCGGCTCCATAGAGAGCCAGTCACAATCACCTGCTATGCGAATTGGATGCGGAGAAACCCACATCCAATTCACAATAGTGTGAATAGTGTGAACCCAGCCTTAAGCTACCATGGCTACCATGCACAAATGCTCCAAATTCTGTGTGCTCCAGTCTTATACAATGAGGGGAATTTACTGCTCTTAGGTTTAGGTTTATACACTTTATCTATAAACAGAAGTATTACAGATTAAAAGCCGGGACAGCAAAGTTATTATAAATCAAATCTTTGTCTTGTCTTACTCTGTCTTTGAAATCTTGACATTGGCTCCAACTTGGAGTTTTACAAAGCTAGGTGAAATTCCAAAAAGAGTCAAAAGATTATGGGGGAGATTTACTAAAACTGGTGCACTCAGAATCTGGTGCAGCTGTGTATGGTAGCCAATAGCTTTGGCAATAAAACCTGGATGCTGATTGGTTTCTATGCAGAGTTGCACTAGATTTTGCACGCTCTAGTTTTAGTGAATAACCCCCTATATGTCTTGTTTTGCTAAGTCACCAGGATCTAGCAAAAATAATTTCCCTTTCCTTACTATAGTATGGCCATTTTCCCTGAAAAAAATTAGACTGCTAATCCCAAGGGCCAATGGCATCTGGTTTAGTGCTGATTATTATCTTTATCAGCATATGAAAAAAAAGCTCTCTTTAAAGGATAAGCACACTCGCTTCTTTGCCCTGAACTAAACTAACCCACTCTCAGACACTCTTAACAGACACTTACCTTGATGCAACAGCCACAACATCAGGTGATACCCAGCTCCTCACACCTTCATCTCCTGGCCATGCACATTACAACCTCATATACTTCTAAGGGGCTGAAACCCAGGACTGGAGACATTGGGAGGCAGCCCTTTAAGAGGTCTATGGAATTGTAATGCACAAGTGTGCATTAGAAGATGTAAACAATTCCTGGAGGCTGCATTAAAGTATACTTCTCCTTTAAGGATTTGACACTCTTTTTTTGATTACATTACTTAAAGGTCTGGTTGAATTAAAAACCCTTGTCCTCTAGACCCTGATAAATGACTAGCCTGACACCTAAACCTGAAGGGTCAATCAGATTGCTTTTAAGGGTTCACTGATTTCCTCAGTCATGGCTATGAATTTTACGTATTTTCCCTCCCTCTTGTCCTCCAGTTGTTCTCTCAAGCTAGAACTGACTGAGGGTAAAGAGCCTTTATTTATTTTACCATCCTCCTCTTTTTATCAGACAAAAGCAGATTTTGAGGTTGACCCTTGAGGAAGACTTTCTACAGCCCTCCATAATAGACATGAAAGTAGAAGAGATTTTTATGACCAGACTAAGTAAATATTTCAGAACTACCAAAGTTATTGTTGCATCTCTAAAAGATGAGCTTTTTTTACATGAAGGCAACTTGATGCAAAATAAATTTCAATTTTTAATCTTGGGTTTCACCACAGTGGCAAATATTTTGTCCAAAGCCTTGGTCCAATTGTTCTATCATCAATATTAAAAGAAAGAGTGCATAAGAGAAAAGTCACCCTCACCAGATCTGGTGGTGGGAAGAACAGAAATTATGATTTTTATCACACAAGAAGTAAAGCAGACCACTATGGAAGAGCAAAATAGAGAGGCCACACTAACCCTGAAAAGTGTGCAACATCAACTGACCCACCTGGGCTAGAAATGGATGACAAAAAAGTGGAACCACAACTTGGAGTCAAAAGGATTGGGTCGTCTAACCATTATATCATATTTGGCAATGCCATAAAGTTCAGCAGAGATACCACACAAGGTCATCTGGCCTGTAGAACCTGGAAAAATGTACATGATGTGTCCCTGGCCAGGAATAAAATTCAAAAGCACAGCCAGCAAAAGAAAGGAATGTATAAAATCCAAAGCAAATCCAGCACAAGTCCCCATTGTGGTATACACTGTATAGAAAACAGCTAAGTGGGATACCTTTTACCTTTTGTCTCCAGGTGTTAGGTAAATTGAAATTATTTTCAAATTGCAAAGCCTTTTTCTTCCAGTTGTCATCTGAAGACAGCTTGTGAAATGGCCAGTCAACCTTTTTTTAGAGAAATGTTTAAACACAGCATTACAACAGTGTCCAGAATTTCTGCCTTTTAATTTCCATGACAACCAGCCTCCATATTCTCTAATAAACATGGATACAATCCAGCAACAGATTTGCATTTCCAGTCATTGTTTGGTATGTGATGTACCTTCAGAGCAGCTGCAAAATTAGCTTCGTTCATTTCACTAGAATAATTATTGACCTCAGCGAGTGGAACACCCAGGAAATAAGCCCTTGTTTGTTCAGCCAACGTGCCTCCTCTAATTAGTTTTGTAAAAGAATAATTAGAAAATAAGTTAAATTATAATCAGATCAGGTTCCACGTCTGCCCCCAGGCACGTAAATAAGCAGCTGTTTTGTTGACATCAAGTTGCAGAACTGAGATTACTGGGTTTAAAATTCTGTTTTTGATTCCCTAATTTATAAAATATCTTGAAAAAAATAAAGTACTTTTGTTAATAATTATATATCACCAAATTATAAATGAAGTCCAGAATATCATAAATAATTTGTCAGTAGGATAGGCAGTATATAAACGGAAATAGGTTAATGATAGAAGAATCCACAGACCTCTGTCCAATCAAAATAGTATCTCTGTTAAAGAGCCTCTGAATCTGGAATACCCTAATTCCCACAATGCACTCTGCACACCTCAACAACCTTTTGAGAGGTTTGCGTACTGCATCATGGGATATGGAAGGGATGCCCGAGTTACAAATTGAAAGGATTTTAAATCAAAACTCTAGGCAGATAAAAATACAGCGCCAATAATACATCTACACTATGACAAAGTGTTTTCACTTTGAAAAAAAAATGATGTAATCTGATATAAATTCAAAGTCAATCATGTCATTCGGTGATATACAGTGCCTTGAAAAGGTATTCATACCCCTTTAAATGTTCCACATTTTGTCATGTTACAACCAAAACTTAAATGTATTTTATTGGGATTTTATGTGATAGACCAACACAAAGTGGCACATAATTGTGAAGTGGAAGGAAAATGATAAATGGTTTTTAATATTTTTTAAAAATAAATATCTGAAAAGTGTGACATCCATTTGTATTCAGCCTCCTTTACGCTCATACCCCTAACTAAAACCTAGTGGAAGCAATTGCTTTCAGAAGTCACCTAATTAGTAAATAGAGTCCACCTGTGTGTAATTTAATCTCAGTATAAATATAGCTGTTCTGTGAAGCCCTCAGAGGTTTGTTGGAGAACCTTAGTGAACAAACATCATGAAGGCCAAGGAACACACCAAACAGGTCAGGGATAAATTAGCAGAGATATTTAAAGCAGGGTTAGGTTATAAAAAAATATCCCAAGCTTTAAACATCTCAAGGAGCACTGTTCAATCCATCATCCAAAAATGTAAAGCATATGGCACAACTGCAAACCTACCAAGACATAGCTGTCCACCTAAACTGACAGGCTGGGCAAGGAGAGCATTAGTCAGAGAAGCAGCCAAGAGGCCCATGGTAACTCTGGAGGAGCTGCAGAGATCCACAACTCAGGTGGGAGAATCTGTCCACAGGACAACTATTAGTAATGCACTCCACAAATCTGGCCTTTATGGAAGAGTGGCAGGAAAAAAGCCATTGTTAAAAGAAAGCCATAAGAAGTCCTGTTTGCAGTTTGCGAGAAGCTATGTGGGGGACACAGCAAATATATGGAAGAAGGTGCTCTGGTCAGAAGAGACCAAAATTTAACTTTTTGGCCTAAAATCAAAACGCTATGTGTGGTGGAAAACTAACACTGCACATCACCCTGAACACACCACCCCCACCGTGAAACATGGTGGTGGCAGCATCATGTTGCGGGGATACTTTACTTCAGCAGGGATGCTGGTCAGAGTTGATGGGAGGATGGATGGAGTCAAACACAGGGCAATCTTAGAAAAAACCTGTTAGAGTCTGCAAAAGACTTGGGACTGGGGCAGAGGTTCATCTTCCAGCAGGACAATGACCCTAAACATACAGAAAGAGCTACAATGGAATGGTTTAGATCAAAGCATATTCCTGTGTTAGAATGGCCCAGTCAAAGTCCAGACCTAAATCCAATTGAGAATATGTGGGAAGATTTGAAAATTGCTGTTCACGGAAGTTCTCCATTCAATCTGACACAGCTTGAGCTATTTTGCAAAGGAGAATGGGCAAAAATGTCACTCCCTAGATGTGCAAAGCTGGTAGAGACATCCCCAACAAGACTTGCAGCTGTAATTGCAGCGAAAGATGATTCTACAAAGTATTGACTCAGGGGGGCTGAATACAAATGCACCCCACACTTTTCAGATATACTTTTTTAAAGATTTTGAAAACCATTTATCCTTTCGCTTCACAATTATGTACCACTTTGTGTTGGTCTATCACATAAAGTTCCAATAAAATAATTTACGTTTTTGGTTGTAACATGACAAAATGTGGAAAATTTCAAGGGGTACGAATACTTTTTCAAAGCACTGTAGGTCCTCATCAATCAAGATGACCCACTGCTACGGCAATCTGCCACCTGATGCTATTGCAACTACAACATTCCACCCAGTGATGTTCATCTATCACATTCCCACGGCAAAATGACAGATCCCGCTGGCTGCTGTAAGTAAACAAACTAGATGGGGATCCTGGGTGATGTCATTGACTAAATATGGTCATGACCCTATTTGGTAAATAATGTCACCCAGGATCCCCAGCTGGTTAGTTTACAATCAGCAGCCAACTGGGGATCTGTCATTTTTCTGTGGTAATGCTACCACTGCAAAATGACAGAACTGTGACTGATGTTTTATTACAGACAGCTGAGGGCTCAGGTAGGCACACTGGCCAAATATGGCCAGCTTGTTCAGTCACTTGATGAACTGCTAACAGGCTGGGTTCAGGTCGAACTCTTGTTCAACCCGAACCCCATCGATATTTATTAGGGCATGACGCTCAGTAACTAACATGTGTGCAGAGCTGTGTAAGTAGTTAAAAACTGGTACTGATGAGTGAAACACATCTCTGGTTATAAAGCAAATCCCTACGCATCTCAAAATGGGTGTTTTTCCATTTTCCCTTTGGAATTTCTTTAAACAAAGAAACATTTATCTGTGCCAGCATTCCCAAGGGAAATGATGATATCCTTTCCATGGTATGCCCATTCTTTGCTACTGAGAAACTGATCAAATGACCCTTTGCTAGGCCACTGCAATGTGATGTCTGACCTTCTCTTAATGCTGTTCTCCTTTTCAGTCATCTACACTTGCATCTGTCATTTCCTCATGTTGCCAAACAAACAGAAAACAACTATGGCCGCTCCCATGTCAACTAACAATGAAAGAGCTCCGCAGGTTCCCACTAATGAATCGCTGGGACAGCGTTGCCAATCTGACAATGCTAAAAAGGAAAAACTATATACTCCAAGGACTGTTTCTGTGCTATCATCTAAACAATAAAATTTACAGAACAATCTCAAATATTATATAAAGCTTAAGCGGAATTAAACCCAAAACCAAAAATGTTAAATATTAGAAACTAATATAAAAGCTACTTTATGTAATGGAGCTAAAATATTGGGTCAGTCTAATTTTTTACAGAAGGTGAAAAACAAAATATTCAAATTTATGTTAGCTGTCACTTTGGGCTAAAGAAGTTAACATGGGCACATGCAATTGAGTACTAAAGGGTGCACGTGATTTACACACTAACAAGCAATGTATACTTGCTGTGACTAGTGTAATGCCTTTGCATTAGTAAACAACATGGGGGTTGAACAACCTTACTCCCACGGGGTGAACATTGTCATTTAACAGTGAGCACCTGGCAAAGAAGTGTATCCAAAGTGCATTTTTCCTGTGCTGCTTGCTTTTTAAATTGGCATGTATAGTTTATTTGTACATATTTTTTGTCTTCATTAAAATCGGGATAAAAAAATTAAATAAATGAAATGCCCTTTTAAAAATGCTAAGTCAATGAAATATATTATACTGCGTAAGAATAATCTTTAATTCTATATGCTGCCAGCAGGCAAAGTTCTCATTTACTTCTCACATGTTTTTCCTATTTCCTCTGTTGCAAAAAAAAAACTGTATACAGAGCTCAATAGCTCAAACTGAGATATATATTTTCTTCCTTTTAACATGACCCAGTGGCTTCACCCAATTCATTATGCTCAGTAAACATTCACTTTGTGAAAGGACTTTTCCTTTAGAAAATGAACTTCAATGATCCGGCCAACTTTGCATTGCGGGAAAGAGTAATAAATTATAAACACAGAGATCCATTTACTAAAGGAAAGGGGAGTGCAAAGCAATTGTTAGTAAATGACGTTAAGGCAGAACATTTCTGCTGTTATTCACTAGGAGCAGACAGGCTCTTTGTTGCAGAAGAGACATGCAACGTCTCTTAAGAAGAGACCATAGGCAGAAATGTCAGTATAGCTCCCTTTAGTTCCGCTATAACCTGCAGTTGATAAAAGCAAACTCAGCTCACCCAATTTCATAAGCTCAGTAAACCTGGACTTTGTTAAAGTGGTAGTAAAGTCCGGTACATTTTTTCTTTTTGGGGCCTTCTGCAGGCATATGCCATAATGTGCTAGTATGCATGGCATATTTAGCACATTATGGCAGATTTACCTGTCAAAGAAGCCCTCCAGAGCTGCGGTGTGATTGATCCGGCACGTCCCGGGCGCTTCCATCTTCACCTGTCTTCCTTCCAGGTTCCCGGTCTTAAGGCAATTGCATGGCCGGACTGCGATGACGTCACTCCCGCACACATGTGTAGGAGTCACATTGTCGCGGCACAAATTTGGGGCTGTAAATGTAAGTGTACATGATGGTTGACAGGCAGGAGGAAGCTTTTATGACAGAAGAGACCGACAGGGTCTCTTCTATCATAAATATCATGTCTGTCAGCAAATTTTCAAAACATGTGTAGCACTAACCCCCGAAGGAGCTGCTGAAAAAAATTGGGTCGCTGCCTTCACCCTTTTACTTGTAGTTTCACTACATCAGGAACCTAGAGTCCATGTTGAGCTTTGTATTCAACAATGTATGCACCAGTCACTTTAGTATTTTTCAATGCTTTAATGAAAAACTTGAACGAAGTAGCCAGTGAAGAGCTAGAAAGGGAGTTGCAGGAAAATTCAAATACCTTTTTAAGATCATTGAGGGATTAAAGATCTTAGAGACGATTATACCTTCAGTCCAAAGATCTTTTGCCCACCCGGATAGGTCTCTCTCACTGACCTAGCAGCCGGAATGGAGCATGAACAAAAAGTCTCTGCCACAGACTTTAAAGGAACAAAATTGCTATACAATCCTCTGCCACAGGATGTAGTAGTTTTAGATGAACAGCAAGACAGTACCAGAACCTTTAAGCTGACCCGGCAGTACTGTGCGGTAAGTTAGGTTAGGATGCATCCTTCAATTGAGTCACCAGGCCCCTCTTGAGACACCAGCCTTCCGCTCGGTCCTCTCCAAGATGCGTCCTCCCCTGGATCTTCTCAATTGCTTGGCTTCTTCCCGCAGGACAGACAGCACAGGACCATCTCTAAACCAGCGGGCCCCAGACGACCTCTGGGCCCACTTATAGTAACGCAGCCTCGGGCCAGCATGGTCCCGAGACTGAAAGGAAGCTGTCACATACCTTTAGGCCAGGAGGGCCAGCAGGTAAAAGAGAACCAAAAATGGCGTCTGCCCCTTAAGTACTCTCTCCCAGAATGCACAGCGATGGACCACCTCTGCCAAGTTACCTCTGAGAAAGAAGAGAACTCAATACACTTCAGCCTGTTGATTTCCAACACTGATCTGTGGTGACAACGACACCTACAGACTACAATGTGGAACTACACGCAACACAGCCAATGCTGGAACAGAGGCTAATTTACCCATAGATTAAATCTGAACTATGTACAGAACAGATAACCCACTAAATTTACATATAAGCGCCTGATCAACAGGAGCAGGACGCTACACATGTCTTTACTACCACTTTAAGTGAAAAGCCTCTACTACTTCACTAATTCAACCTGACTGTGTAGAACTGCAAAACAGAAATGAGCAAATATGGCTGCCCTATGTATAATTACAAAGGATATACAACAAAATTAAATTGTAAAACATTAATAAAAACTGACAGCTATTTTCATTGTTTACATGATCTAAAATAAAGAAAAATTAAGACTGTACATCCCTAAACAAATATCATAAATGACCTGCAGGAGGCACTAAAGAGCTGTCCTCCAGATTATGTTTATTGTGTATTTGCTAATGCAGACCAAAGGGAGCTTCTTAAGCATTGCTCAGCAACAGGCCAATAAATGATTAGTATGTTCTCCAAACACATCAGCAAGAACAGTTTTAATATAAGTACAGTCAAGCTTTCTCTGCTTGAATACTAACAGTGCAACATGCTCAAACATCAACACTACCTTAGGGAAATCAAATGTTGAAAATAGCATTAAGTTTTACAAGGAAGAAAAAGAGCATCTGTTTGAAATGTCATCCAAAGGAATAACGCACTCAGCTTGTCACAGACTGGGCAGGTAAAGCCGAAAACTGTCCATTCATCCCATCGTCAGTTTATACTGCTGGACTGGTAACAGACAGGTAACGTCTTTCACACTTTAAGACGCTTAGAAATGAGAATGTTAAGAGTAAAAAGAATTATTCAATTCTACTGTGAATTTTGCCTCACTCCCTTTATGTAATACCTACAGTCGATCTATATATAGTGTTAGCATATCATTTAAGATCTGCTTTGTTTTATTATTTAAATAAAATGTAATTAGTAAAATAGTACTTCCAGATTGCAGACAGGTATTGTGATATTCAGAAAAAAAAAACATGTAGGGAAGTTCTTTATTTAATTTTATTTTTATTTTACTAACACATTATAAGGGGCATATTTTGACCTTTTACTCTAAACTGTATTCTATGTAGAAGAGTTTAAGAAATAACTTATTTATGGTTACACAACCTATCACATTGCTATAATCTTTTTATATGGACTATAAACTGAAGGACCTATGAATAAATGGTTGTGGAATCAATCATTTGAGTTGCCATTATTTCTTTTGAGGAAATTTTCTTTGACATACAGTACAAGTGCTTTGGATTACAAGCATGTTTCTGGAATTAATTATGCTCGCAATCCAAGGTGTTACTGTATATATATAATATTTTTTTTTTTTATTTTTTTTTTTACACAGACCTACATACATATATTTCTTACACTAAATATCACATTTAAATAAAAAAAAATTATACTTCAGGTAAAATATTTTTCAGAGGTAACCTTAACTTCAAAAACCCAGAAATGTTCTCAATTCACTTGGCAATTATGTGGGGTTTCACATGTTGAAGTTTGAAATACCCATATTCTACATAAATGTTATCCAATATGAAAGGATAGTGAGAAGCAGCATATGAAGCAATCCAGGTTTACGTATCATGGAAAAAAGCAATGGGTTCTGCTATGAGTACTGTATTTTCAGTATCATTGTTGTACTCCAAATCAAATACTTTCCACATTTTTTTAATATATACATGTAAAAGAGATTTGTTTGATCCAGATATTCCTAAAATGTGTATAAACCAAAAAACAAAAATATATTATATTGCAGTTTGCCAATCCTTTAATGGAATGGCTGAATTCATTTTTTAAGGCTTTATCCAGATTTATTATACCTGGTGCTCTGGCCAGTAAAACACTTCCTGTCTTAAGCCTAGTGCACTAGTATATCGGGCGATATTCAGCCTGTGTGTATGGCATCTGGTCTGACAGAAGCGTTACTCATGGTGTGTACTAGGCTTTAGGGTGTCTCCACTCCATGAAGGAGCAACAGGGAGCCACCGGTCAACATCATTATTGTCAACCAGTGGGGGGAGGGGGGTTAAAGTTGGAAAATGGAGATGGACTTGACTGACTGACTTGACTTGGACTTGACTTGACTGCAGATTAAAGTCAAATTAAATCTAACACTTTTTTCTTCCTTTCAGGATAAAGGTTTTACATATACAGTATGAATAAAAGCTGACCATTGTAAGTACCCCTAATAGAAAAGGGAAAAGTCCTGAAAGTCGGACATCTCTGCAAAACCCCATAAGAAGGTGTATGACAGCCCCAGCCTGGGCTACAACCAGGCTATGCTCCCAGCATATTTTACACCGCCCACGGAGCTTAGTCATGGGGATCCATGATCCATTGTAAGTATCCATGGCATTGGTAAAGTGGAACTAAAGCCAAATTTAAAAGAATGTAAGCAACCAAACTCCATTTCAGAAGAGACGTGCATTTTCTCTTCAGCAGCAAAATAAACATACCTATCTGCTTGCAGTCTTTAAGATGTACACTGAAATGCACATGTGTAGCACAGTTTACATTCTGACATGGTGCCTGCATGCCAGGATGAATGCACTCTTGTGTAGATGTGGGAGTTACATCATCCTGCACCAGCCAATTAAGAAGATCGGCACTCAAAAGAAGCTAGAGAGAAGCTAAGGGAGCTCACAGGTGTCTCAACCCTCTGCTATTTTCACTGCACATCTTGGTTTGCTAAAGTGGAACTAAACCCTGCTATCCTTTTTAGCCAAGGAAGCTGCCATCTTAGCTCCTGCTTAAACTGCAACTGCCATGGTGCTGCACATGTGATCTGTTATCACATCAGCCATTTGATGGTTTGACATTTTGGTTCACAGCACAAGCAGAATGTAACCGTTTTTTTAAACCATTAAATCAATGGGTTTAGTTCCGCTTTAAGTCGAAAAATACCAGACATACTGCCCAGATCCCCCGGTGAAAATAAAGAAAAAAAACCTAAAGGAAACCAATGGGGCCACCACATCTAATAATAGGTAAACTGCAATATATTAAACTTTTGCTTTTGGTTTTAGAAATGGTTGAATATTACTATTTCATATTACATATGCAGGCTCTGCTTTCCCTGTGATTGAAAATTTTGACAGCCAATGGGAACAGTTCATGTCAAAAGGGATTGGCATGATGGGCACCAGAAGGAGCCTACCACACTGCAGTTGAGAAGAAAGAAGAATCAGGACAATGTAACATGACTGATCAGGGAAGGATTTGTTGTTTTCAGTCTAATCTAGTTATGAGCGGGGGTAAAGGGTATGGGTTGGTGCAAAATTCTTTCCTGAAATTCACACGATCCCCCCCATCAACAAAGACTGTGCCGACAGGAGAACTGGCAATTGTCTTCTCCCGGAGGGGGCAGCCGCCCCCCCCCCCACGAAAGAAGACATTGATTATCGCTAGTGGCTATAGCAGCTGCTCGCAATAATCGCAAGAGGATCCAACAGGCTGGTTGTACCCAAGTTGATTGATCAACTTGGTACATTCAGCCTGCCCATTAATGGTTCGAATCTTGGCCAGTTCCTGCTGAACCAGCCGAGATTCAAACACTGTATGGCCAGCCTTAGTTCACCTTTTTGGAAAAAGTTAATAGATGAACATTGTATGCCCTCCTCCCAACCCCCCAGTTACATCCTTAGGTGATGAGCTGTCAGTGCCAATGTAGCCGGTGTATTGGGGTGGGGATTTGACATCCTTGCTTTTCTCCTTTTTCTTTCTGCAGGGCTTCTGAGACAGGAGCATTGCTCTGATCTGTCCCAGAAGTGTTGCAGAAAAAAAAGAGGGAGAAGAGCATGGGTTTCAAATCCCTAGCCCGAAACACCGGCTGCATTGGCACTGACAACTCATCACCCACAGAAATAAATACAATGGGAACTGGGAGGAAGGTGTACCGTGTTAGTTTACCTTTTCATTTTTTCTGAAAAGGTGAACTAATCCTTTAATGCAAATACTGCAATAATTCAAAGTATGCTCACTGCAAACACATAGAGAGTTATTTACTAAAACTAGAGCGTGCAAAATCTGGTGCAACTCTGCATAGTAACCAATCAGCTTCCAGGTTTTATTGCCAAAGCTTAATTGAGCACGCTGAATTTAGAAGCCGATTGGCCACCAAGCATAGCTGCTCCAGATTCTGTGTGCTCCAGTTTTGGTCAATCTACCCCATTGTTTCACTTAAAATAAGCTCCAATTGACTTCAAGTGGTTGGAAAGGCAGAAGGTTCTTCTCTGCATTAAAGTGGAACTTTAGTCAGAAAATTATAGTGGTATTAAATACTTTTTTTTAAAAATAGAACAAACATGTTATACTTGCCTGCTTTGTGCAGTGGTTTTGCACAGAGCAGCCCCAATCCTCCTTTTTTCAGGTCCCCCGCCAGCACTCCTAGCCCCCCTGCCAAGGTTCTATCACAGCAAGCAGCTGGCGATGGGGGCACCCCAGTAGGCTCGCTCCCAAGCTGTTGCTCTGCGTGTCCATCCACACATAGAGCTGTGGCTTGGCCCCGCACCCTCTCTGTCCTCATTGGATCACTGGCTGTGATTGACAGCAGCAGGAGCCAATAGCCTGAGGGGGGGGAAGTCCCTGGAGAGCTGAGGTTCTCATGCACATCACTGGATCGCAATCCCTGGGCTCAGGTAAGTATTGGGGGTCTGCTGCACACAGAAGGTTTTTTTTACCTTCATTCATAGAAGATAAAAAACCTTAAGCCTTTAGAACCACTTTAAAGTGGTTGTACACCCTGTACTACCACTTTTACCTATAGGTAGGACTATAATAATGCTTACCTGTAGGTACTGTGAATATCTCCTAAACTTGCACCATTTAGGAGATATTCACTGTATCCGCATGTGCTGACATCATCAGTTTGTGCCGTTTCTTCAGTAGCTGTGCCGTGACCAGCGGCTCATGCGTGGGAGCGACGTCATCGCGGCTCCGGCCAATCACAGCGTCAGAGCCCACGAACCTGGAGATAACTCCGGGAGACAAGTCGTCAGCCACAGCGGTGTACGGGGACCGCTGCATAGCTAATTATGCCTTTGTCTTGCAGGTTGTTTTTTTTTTTTCTTCCTGAGTTTACAGCCACTTTAAGTCTTGCTAGATAACTTCAGGCTGGCCCCTTGTGCAGGTATAGCTATGTAAAACATTTAAAATAGGTGCCTATACTGTTTAAAATACAGTGATACAATGTCTCACCCTGTTCTGCACATGCTAAGTTGCTCTTCATTTTTCGGCACTGTGCTAAAAACGTAGAAGCCTATCTGCAGACAGTCTAAAGATTTACTGCTGCTCAGGGGCTCTGGGCTTCTGCAAAATGGCAGCCTCCAGCAACAAGAAACAGAAACAATATTGGAGGCAATTTACAGCACACACTAGTTTGGGTAGCATAATTATTAATGTGAAATGTATGTAAGAATATTATTTTTTATCACATTTTTATGGGTAAAGTTACGCATTAATTAAAAAAACTTCATTATGCAGCTCCCCCCCTCCCCCAGGCCCCCGTTATACTTGCCTGAGCCCAATCTCGATCTAGTGATGTCCATGACAGCAGAGGCTTTCTCAGCTCTCTAGCCTCCTCATTAGCTTAGACACTGCAGTTGGAGCCATTGGCTCCTTCTGCTGTCAATCATAGACAGTGAGGCGGTACCGGGGGCGGGGCCAAGCTGCGCCATAAGACACAAAGAGCCGGCTCAGGAGTGAGCATGCATAAGTGCCCCCAGAGCAAACGGTTTGCTATGGGCGCACTCAGCGAGGGAGAGGAACCAGGAGCGCTGGTGGAGGACCCGAGAAAAGAAGGATCGGTAGTTGCTCTTTGCAATGGTAAGTATAACATGTTTATTATTAAAAAAAAAATGTTTAAAATCACTTTCAGTTCAATAAAGATCAGAAAGAGTGTGACCAAGTTTTTTTTTAATGGTTACATTGTGTTCTTCTTCCAGAGTGCTGAAAAATGAAGAAAACTTTGAAAATGTACTACTTAGCAAAGCCACGTAGGGCCCAACATAAAAGTGGAAATAACGTAAGCGAACGCAGTAATTTATGTAAGTAGCCTAGATGGTGAATCAATTTCCTTTAACAGAGAATGTAAGAAAAAGGATTTTTTTTTAGATCAGCGGTTGCCTTATAACGCATCTTTGAAAGAAGCAGAAGAGGAAATGCCTATCTATAAAATGAGATTTTTTAAATTTTATGGTTATAGATGTAATATATGAAGATAATTTGTAAATTTCCATCACAACGACATTACCTGCACTAAACTGGCTTTGAAGAATGACACAATACCTCTCTAAAGAGTAAGCAGTAATTGGATTGCATCATTAAGCTAAATTACATTTTATGCACCACAGTATCGACAGCAAGTGAGACACATAAAAATAATGATTGTTTCTGTGTTTTTAATCATTTTTAAGAGGGGCCTCTAATTGTATACAGTGCAAATCTGCATTTTCATTAGAGGATAATACTACCTTTGTGACAAACTAATACAAGGAAAGGCGATGGAATGTGATTGTAGATATCACCCAGTGTCTATTTTGTTCTAGTATACATACTGGCTTTCGAAGTATCCAGTATACCCAATGGTAAATGTACAAATGAGATTAGCTATAAGAAAGGGGGAGGCTACAGACTGTAGATCCAGCTATGAAAAATTCAGATTACCGCTAGCTAAACACGTCTAGGCCCAAACGGGAACAGTTTTCTTTCTTGCTACACTGATAACATTCGATTGCCACTAAACTAATAAAATAATTACCAGGTTACATTTACACGGGCGACTAGTGGTGCTGCAGATGACAGTTTTAGGAACAAAGCGATCACCGAAGAGAATTGTTGGCTGGGCGGAGGGCTATAGATAGCGATGGTTGGCGACCTGTCATTGAAGTGTACAGGGCTCGACGGCTACAGCTAGCGGCTCACAGGTGGCAGAAACATCAGATTCCTGCTGCTCTTATTCGCACAGTCTATGTCGTCTGTGGCCACACATAACCAGCTGTGTAAATGTGGACATAAAGCCATGTGACAATGTACAATTTTTTTTTTTGTAAAAAAGAGAATTAAATAGCCTTGCAAAACAAAAACAAAACACTTTTGTCTTAAAGGATAAGTTTTTTAACATGAACATATTACAAGCATATTTAGGGTTTAACATGTAACAAGTTCCAGCATCCCCCCACCCATTACCCTACCCCCTCTCTGTTACAGTGGCCAGTAGTTCTTCTCCTCTGCAGCCTCTGTTACATTAAAGGGGTTGTAAAGGCAAAGTTTTTTATCCTAATGCATTCTATGCATTAAGATAAAAAGCCTTCTGTGTGCAGCAGCCCCCCCCTCATACTTACCTGAGCTCCACCTCTATCCAGCGATGTCCATCAGTGCCCTGGCCACCTGGGACTCTCCCTCCTGATTGGCTGAGACACAGCAGCGGCTCCCTCTGCTCTCAATCAAACTCAGCCAATCAAAAGAGAGAAGGGGTGGGGCCAGGCCGCAGCTCTGTGTCTGAATGGATACACAGAGCTGCGGCTTTGGTGCCTCCATAACAAGCTGCTTGCTGTGGGGGAACTCAACAGGAGGGAGAGGCCAGGAGCTCCAGCCAGGGACCTGAGAAGAGGAGGATCTGGGCTGCTCTGTGCAAAACCACTGCACAGAGTGGGTAAGTCTAACATGTTTGTTATTTTAATTTAAAAAAAAAACACAAGACTTTAAAATCACTTTAAAGCGGACCTTCTGTCATTTTTTCATCTTTACATCTATTAAATTCTCTGCCCTTGTTGTTTTAACTTTGGATAGTAAAATATTTTTCTTCTGCCAGTAAATACCTTATACAGCCCACTTCCTGTTTCTTGTCTGGTCATTAGCCTAGGCTTATGACATCATGCACAGCTCTCTCTCTCACTCTTGTGAGAGTTTGCCAGGAAGGGAGGGGGGGTGAGTCATAAGAGAGACAATGAGAGCTGCAGAGCTGGAGGTGTGCCTCTGTGTGTCTGTGTAAATCCAGGAAGTGGACAGCACCTTCAGCTGCCCACAGTTAAAATGGCTGCAGCCAGACTTAGTGGAGGGAGATTTCTGGAGCATATTTGGCAAGTACAGAATCACAGTATATATAAAATAATATGCAAAGTGGTTGAAGGGAAGCTTCAGAATGGCAAAGATGTTTTTATTACAAATTATGTGTGAGTTCCTGTTTAAGGTAACATTGACAGGACAATGACTGCTTAACCGCTTGCCGACCACCTCGCCAGATATACTGCGGCAAAAGGGCTCGTACAGGCAGAATCATGTACCTGTACGTTCCCCTTTAAGAGGTGGCCAGCGGGCCTCACGGGGAGAAAGAACGGGGAGATGCTGATGTAAACAAGCATCTCCCCGTTCTGCCTAGTGACAGTGTCACTGATCTCTGCTCCCTGTCATCAGAGCAGAGATCAGTGACGTGTCACACACAGCCATGCCCCCCCACAGTTAGAAACACGCCTCTAGGACATACTTAACCCCTACACTGCCACCTAGTGGTTAACCCCTTCACTGCCAGTGTCATTTACACAGGAATCAGTGCATTTGTATAGTACTGATTGCTGTATAAATGACAATGGTCCCAAAAATGTGTCAAAAATGTCCGATGTGTCCGCCATAATGTCGCAGTCATGATAAAAAATCGCTGATCGCCGCCATTTAAAAAAAAAAAAAAAATAATAAAAATGCCATAAAACTATCCCCTATTTTGTAAAAGCTATAACTTTTGCGCAAACTGATCAATAATCGCTTATTGCGATTTTTTTACCAAAAATATGTAGAAGAATACGTATCGGCCTAAACTGAGGAAAAAAAATTGTTTTTTATATATTTTTGGGGTATATTTATTATAGCAAAAAGTAAAAAATAATGCGTAATTTTCAAAACTGACGCTCTTTTTTTGTTTATAGCGCAAAAAATAAAAACTGCAGGGGTGAACAAATACCACCAAAAGAAAACTCTATTTGTGAGGAAAAAAAGGACGTCAATTTTGTATGGGACCCACGTGACACGACCGCGCAATTGTCAGGTAAAGCGACGCAGTGCTGAGTCACAAAAAGTGCTCTGGTCAGGAAGGGGGTAAATTCTTCCGGGGCTAAAGTGGTTAAAAGTGTATTCTCCCATGTGAAGTGACATTGGGTGCACAACTTTGACTACCTGCCTTATCCATCTGGTTTACTGCAGAAGCATTAAGATTGTAGATGGAATATATAGGTAAATAACTCCTGCGCTGTCCAAAAACTGAGAACTAGGGTACACTGCAGCAAACATCTGATAAACTGATCCTTGACAGAAAAAAATGGCGAATAGATAAATGATGGTGTTGCGCTGCTTAAACGTTAATACAAAGAATATGTGCAGTAAAACTGTCTAATAATTAAAGTGCCTAGTGGGGAATAATATAAACAAAATTGCTTAAAACAAATAGATAAATAAACAAAAAATAATTGAAAATGATGGCTAGTTGTAAAGCATATAGCATAAATCATACAAATATTGAACAAATAAAACAAAGTGACAAAGTCCAATGTGCACAACTGAATAAACAATGAAAGGTGCAGTCCAAGTAAAATAATAAAAAATCCAACGATTTAAACAATGTGATCCTGAAAGATATACTGTGACAGTCTAAACGGTGATACCCTGATGAAGTCACGTGATGTGACGATACGCGTCGGGATCGCAGCAATAGGTATCGCCAGGATTTGACGGAATGATACGAGCGCGGCGCTCGTGGATTGTTGCAGTTTGCTATTTTAAAGAACGTGAGTTTGTTTATTTTGTTTGTTATAATACAGTTTTGTAAATGGGATTACGCTATGGGCAATTTTCTTTGCTATGTTTAAACCCTACATACCGAGATTATTAGCGAAGGGACTCGGACACTAGGTATTACCAGGATTGGATGGAAGCATATGAGCTCGGCACTCGTGGATTGTTGCTATTTGTCACATTTTTAAAAAACTACTAGAGAAGGACTCATTTATTAAAGCAAGAGGGAACATATGAAGATTGCCACCTGTGATCGATTCATGCTGTATACCTTACGGCAGTAAGGTGAGGGGCTTGCACATACACAGGTGCCATCACAGAAGATTGGTTAGGCACTGGTTCTTTGCTGTTTCACGGTGGAGGGATTCACTTTCTATTTGGAAAAGAGTTTATGCCGCGTGCACACAATCGGTTTTCTCGTTGAAAAAAGATATGACGGCTTTTCTGCCGGGATTCCGCTCAAGTTTGCCTTGCATACACACGGTCACGCAAAAGTTAGCTGAAATTATGACCGTCAAGAATGCGGTGACGTACAACACTACGACGAGCCGAGAAAATTAAGTTCAATGCTTCCGAGCATGCGTCAAATTGATTCCGAGCATGCGTAGGGATTTTGCGCGTCGGAATTGCCACAGACGATTGCATTTTCTGATAGGAACTTTTCCCGACTGAAAAATTGAGAACATGCTCTCAATCTTTTGCTGGCTGGAATTCCGCCAGCAAAAGACCGATGGAGCATACACACGGTCGCATTTTCCGACAAAAAACTCTCATCGGCCTTTTGTGGGACGAAATTCCGATCATGTGTACAGGGCATTAGACTGTCACAGTATATCTTTCAGGATCACATTGTTTAAATCGTTGGATTTTTTATTATTTTACCTGGACTGCACCTTTCATTATTTATTCAGTTGTGCACATTGGACTTTGTTACTTTGTTTTATTTGTTCAATATTTGTATGATTTATGCTATATGCTTTACAATTATCCATCATTTTCAATTATTTTTGTTTATTCATTTATTTGTTTTAAGCAAGTTTGTTTATGGTATTCCCCACTTGGCACTTTAATTATTAGACAGTTTTATTGCACATATTCTTTGTATTAACGTTTAAACAGCGCAACACCATAATTTATCTAAGATTGCAGCTGGGCCCCCTGAACATCCTCAGAATGGCAAAGATGTTTTTACGTCTTTGGCTGTGGCTTCCTTCCGACTTGGATGCTATTAAGTGACGGTTCACACTAGACGCGGCACGACTTGCAGGTCACCTCACCGAGGCGACCTGCACACGACTGCCGGGGCGACTTGCAAGACGACTTCTGTATAGAAGTCTATGCAAGTCGCCCCCAAAGTAGTACAGGAACCTTTCTTCTAAGTCGGAGCGACTTGCGTCGCTCCGATTAGAACGGTTCCATTGTACAGAACGGGAGGCGACTTGTCAGGTGGCTAGGTCGCCTGACAAGTCGTCCCCGTGTGAACCGGCTCTTAGGAGCCTGTCCAAGGGATGAAAATCACACCCAAGTCAGACCAAAGTAGTGCAGGAACCTTTTCTAAAGTCGGAGTGACTTGTGTATCAGCAGTTAAGACGGCTCTCATAGGAAAACACTGCATTTGACATGTCCTGCAACTTTGGGTCTCACAAGTTGGATCCCATGTCACTCACAGCAGTGTGAACTGAGCCTTAAAATGAATAAGGCCCTGCCCACACAAGTGCATCATTCTTTCACATAGATTGATGTATGAACAAACTACATGTCCCATCTTCCACCGCAGCAGACGGCTTGTAGTTCTGAATGGACTACAAGCCCGCTGATTAGCCAACTCATTGTCCATTCACACTCCCTCCAGCTTTCAAGCTGAAAGCCTGTACTGAGGTACAGACATAAAGCCGAAGGGAAAGTGTGCAGGAGCCTGACATTGCACCCATCGTCCCCTGACTGCAGGTACAATACTTTGCAGGCTCCTGTAGGAAAAAATAATGCACATTTTTACCTGAAAAAATATATGTATTTAATATTTTTTTTTAAATTAAAGGTAAACTTTAAATAAAAAGGAGGATTTGAACTAGGTCTTTTCATGTACTCAAAATTTAATGAAACTATACAAAGAAGCAACCTTAGGAGATTGATTTTAGTTCCAAGCTTGAAGGCTAAGGAAACAAAGTCACTGTTATACTACCTGTGATGGACTGATTTGAAAAATTGTACCGTTGTGTGAGACTACACAAACATAAAAGCAAAAATTGCCCATAAGCCATGTGTTCCAAAGCAGGCAATTGATCACATGCAATTTTGGTCATATGATTGGACAATCAAAAGATGCCCATGTGGCTCTAGCCCAAGGAGGAATACAGATTTTTGCTGTAGTTTTTATTGACAGAGCTGTTTAGCTCTCTAAATAAAACCCATTAACAATCTGTTCTCCATGTCTGAAGCTGGGAGGAATAGTAATACGGACATTTGCAGATATCCTAATTCCGATATCCAGAATTGCTTTATGTCTATACCTGTACTGCTTTAGAAAATGAATGTGGCACATGTCGTTACTAACTTGTATTTAAAAGGTGTAGGTTCAGGTTGTTGTACTGATTCAGAGTAACTACCGGTATTTTGTGAGCCATTGACTTGGAACAAGAATACCGACAATGAAGACTTAAAGCAACTTAATCTCTTTAATAAAAAATTAAAGCTGTATCTTTAAACAATAAAATAAATATTTTCTACCATACAAAACTCAATATTACCAACTGATTTGTGGTTACATAACCCATATATGGGAAGAGTACAATCATCCCTATAATATACTAGAAACAAACCTGCAAATATTGGGACTTTCAATGTACTCTACTATGGTCTAGGACCCTAATGTAAAAGTATTTTTTTATCAAGTTAGGTTAAGAACATAGTAGATAGTAGTAAAAAAAAAACACAGAGAGGCCCATGCACGGTAAATTATATCATATTTAGGAATTTCCACCTACAATCCTCAACATAGAAAATAATGCATAATTGTACAGGTGTTCCACTGTGTTGAATCTCCATTTGAGGGGGCTGTAGTACCTCTGCATGTTTTTTGAAAAATCAATCCACCTCTTCAGGAAAGCGAAGACAAGAAATGTCTATATTATATAACACTGTATTGGTGGAAAATTCACAGCCATCAAGTCTCTCTTCATAATACCACTTACATATATCTTGTGCTTGGCCCAGAGCCTCATATAAAAACATCTTTATTGCAGCAAAACAGTTCAGAACACCCGGCACAAATACTAACAGGCAAGAGCCTCAGAGGATACAATGGCAAAAAAAAAATCACAACCCCAATCAGGTTATCCAGTTAAACTGTCAAACAACATCATTTTAAATCGTTGCTCTAAACCACAAAGTCTCAATTTTTGTAGGCATTGTTTATTTCTAAAGTAAATTCTTACTGCCCATCCTGGAGAACACTGCTCTGATAAAGATAAATCATTGGCTGAAGTCTCTTCAAAAACTTCCGCAAGTATCAGACTTATTTCCCCCCTGCTGCAATCAGTGGTTCCTCCTACTGACCCTGAATTCAAAAGGGTCTCCTGTAGTGATGTGGGGGTTGGTGGAAGAACCAATGAACACAGCAGAGGGCACAGGAGATGGACACTCCCAGAAATTTCTCTTCATCAGATAACCTCTCTTCAGATTATTTATCAGCTTCCCAGCCACCATCTGGTCACACCTGATGTGGAAAAGCCTATTTCTGACATTTGTTGCTTACAAATTAAAATCTGTATTTTTTGCTAGAAAATTACTTAGAACCCCCAAACATTATATATATTTTTTTAGCAGAGACCCTAGAGAATAAAATGGTGATTGTTGCAATATTTTATGTCACACGGTATTTGTGCAGCTATTTTTAAAACAGTAAAGTTAGTCTAATTTTTTGTATAATGTGAAAGATGATGTTATGCTGAGTAAATAGATACCTAACATGTTATGCTTTGTAATGGAAGGGCGTGGAATGGCGACAAACTACGGTACCTAAAAATCTCCATAGGCAACACTTTAAAAAAATTTAATGGTTACTAGGCTAGAGTTACAAAGGGCTTTCAATAGAATTATTGCTCTCACTCTAACGATTGCGGCGATACCTCACATGTGTGATTTGAACACCGTTTACATATGCGGGCATGACTTACGCAAGCGGTTTCTTTGCTGCGCGAGCTCGCAGAGACAGGCACTTTAAAAAAAAAAAAAATCTTATTTATTTAAATTTTTATTTCTTTTTACATTGTCACTTAAAAAAAAAAAAATTCTGATCGCTTTTATTGCTGTCACAAGGAATGTAAACACCCCTTGTGACAGTAATAGGTGATGACAGGTACTCTTTATGGAGGGACCCAAATCCCTCCTTTGCACTTCAAAGTATTCAGAACGCCAAAAACTGTGATTCTGAATACTGTCATTTTAAAAAAAACCTGCGCCATTGGCAGCCGAGTAAACCGGAAGTGACATTGTGACCGGAACTTGACATAGGAGACTGGAACAAAACTGTTTCCGGCTTTGTTCCAGTCTCAGCCTAGGCGGCGGAAGTGCCGGATCGTGGATTGGATCTCCCGGTGGGACGGGAGGCCCGGTAAGAGCGGCGGAAGGCAGCAGGAGGGGGGGACGTCCCCTCCCACTCCTTTAGGATAACAGTTGAGCGCTCTAAAAAATGGTATGACCCCTTGAAGCCGCATACGGTCGGTGATAAGGGGATAAACAGACCAGACCAAATAATCACTGCTCCCTTGATTACAGAAGTAGCCAAAAAGGAAATTTACTAAGCATTCTACTCTAGAGAGTGCGACTTCCATAATGCATATACAGCTTTTATTAGCAGGTTTTATTTATTGTAGGTCTTTGAGTCTCTAGGTTGCTCGGCATAATTCAAGATGACATTCCTGTACATTTCAAAAACAACAAGTTATTATATTTAAGACAAAAAAGAGGAACAAACTTACATAGAGATTGGCATGGCCTGAATATGAATTTGCCAACTATACAATGATAATGTAATACTAAATACACACATACTTTGGATATTATATTATTTTTTTTTTTCATTTTTAGTTTTGGATAACGAACCTTTGTTAATTGGTATGTTTCATCTTGGGTGAAGAAACTGATACATATTTTTTTATTATTTCTGGACACTTATTGGGTTGGATTCCTTTTAAAATGGAATAATAGATATATTATATCAGCCAACAATTCAGTTTTGTGCGTTGTATGCCTCCTTTGGATTGTTATTTATTTCACAGTTTATGTCCTATACATATGCACATTTTGTATGTTGTATTATACACTCAGTGCTAGAGTTTTGCAGTCCCTAATGTAATCCTGCCTTAAAGATGTGCTGCTTTTATCTTTGTATAATACAGTAAAAAGTTATTAAAAAAAAAAAAAAGAAAAAGTTCCTCTTTTTCTGTCGAGACTTAAAAATAAAATTTAAAAACTATGCCAAGAGTTTGAGCGGAGACTATAAAAGTTCCCAGCGGAGTTCTATAAATAAAAGCAGGCCAATTAATTTAGCCTTTTGCTCCTGTTGTTTTTGAGTAGCATCTGCTTGGTGCCCTGCGACCTGCAGGTAACAACATACTGGCGCCAAACCCTGAAGCCAGTTTTAGAGCTTAATAAGAATCAAAAGGGCACAAGAGCAGAGCTGCCGGATCAACGCTCAGAAATATTGCAGGGATTTAGTAATCTGTTCTGAGGCTCTTTTAAAGCCTCGCTTTTTCACGTAATTGTCAAATATAGCTTATTTACTTAGAGACTCAGTTTAAATCAATCTCTTTCCGTAATACGCTGGATTACAAACGCATAAAACACAATTGTTCATCCTAAGTAAATATTGCCGACTGAAACAGTAGCTGCAGCTTAAAGCATAATGTCATATCTATATTAATCTGCTTCTGTTCTGGGGAATTACAGTTCTGCTATATACATGTCAGTTTAATAGCCGAAACCGGTATATTTAGTACAAGCCACATAATAAGCCTTTTTGAATGGAGATGGTAAAAGCTCACTCCCTTTTTACGTCATCTAAAGGTCTTTACCATTACAAAATGAGCAGGTAAATAAAATGGTACCTAGCTACTGATAAAACAATCTAATGTGATGCAAGGTGTGAATCTCAATGTTGTAGACGAGCTTCTTGTGTACTGCGGTCTGCTTATGTAAACAGTGGACTTTAATTATTGCATTATTTTCTTCTGGAGTGTATAGCAGTGTACTGACAATGACAACAGTGAATTGATGGAACTTCAGTCTCTTTATCAACATTGATTACTTTTAATCCTCATGCTACTAGTATTAGTAAATAGATAGGAAAGTACATCTTATTTACTTGTTTTAAACTTTTTTTTTTTTTACATTTTTTCAGTTACTTTCTGGTTTCTTGACTAGGCATATAATGTCATGCATCCCAGGAGTCTTCAGGAGGGGAGGAGAGGAGGAGGGTTTTTTCAGTTAAACACACTCTTTTGCATGCCTGAATCATTTACCTTTACTCAAGATGGCCATGGCCAGAAATGCTAGGAGGTGTTTTTCAAAGTGATTTCTCATTGCATGCACAACATCTACTTCCTGGACTGAGATGCCAGCTCAGAGACAACACAATTGAGTAAATCCCGGTGTTTCTGCAGTTCTTGGTTGTGCATACAAACATACCAATCTGCCCCCTCACCTTGTGACTTGCTACAAAATTACAGTCTGATCACTGACAGAGAAGACTGAGAAAATGCTCCGGCTGCCTGCAGTAGATTGCTGACATCATGTCACCCTAGGTAAGTTTACTTGACCGAAGCTGAAGGGCCGCTGTGGTAAAAAAAAGGTGGAGCTCCTCTACTCCTCCCCACTGACCATAAGTGATGTCGCGATGGCCTATCCCTAGGGCGCCACTTCTCACTAACAATGCAGATTATCACTTGCAATAATTTCTGTATGATCTTATGCCGGTCTGTTTCGACTACATATTTACTAGATATTCCACAATGTCATAACTGTGGCTTTTGTACTACTTATGTTATGTTATATTGTTCTCATGCCTTCCTTTTGTAGCATATTGCTGTATTGTATAAACCCAATGAAAAAAAAGTGGAGCTCTTCTAAAATATACAGTATGATTTCTCTATGTTGTGACATGTTGAAAATGTATTCATCATAATGGTATAGTTCCACTTTAATGCCCTGTACACACGGTCGGACTTTGTTCGGACATTCCGACAACAAAATCCTAGGATTTATTTCGACGGATGTTGGCTTAAACTTGTCTTGCATACACACGGTCACACAAAGTTGTCGGAAAATCCGATCGTTCTAAATGCGGTGACGTAAAACACGTACGTCGGGACTATAAACGGTGCAGTGGCCAATAGCTTTCATCTCTTTATTTATTCTGAGCATGCGTGGCACTTTGTCCGTCGGATTTGTGTACACACGATCAGATTTTCTGACAACGGATTTTGTTGTCGGAAAATTTTATATCCTGCTCTCAAACTTTGTGTGTCGGAAAATCCGATGGAAAATGTGTGATGGAGCCTACACACGGTCGGAATTTCCGACAACAAGGTCCTATCACACATTTTCCGTCGGAAAATTCGACCGTGTGTACGGGGCATAAGGCTCGGTTCACACTATCGTGACCTGAAAGTCGCAGGACTTATGGTGAGACTTTACCAGGAAACTTCCAGGCGACTTGAGTACTATTTTTAGGCACAAGTCTGATCAAAGAAGTAGTACAGAAACCTTTTCTAAAGTCAGAGCGACTTCAGTAGTGCTAATTAAGACAGCTCATTGACTAACATGCGATTTCACATGTCACTCGACTTGGGGTCTCACAAGTCGGATCCCATGTCGTGGCAGTGTGAACCTAACCTAACAGCAGGAGACGTTCTCCAGTATCTCCAGGGGCACAGCCCACCTGCTGACAACAGGAGGTCTAGTTTACCTTAAAAACTGTAAATTAAGAAGAAGAATTTTAGCAAGACTTGATATTTAAGTAATTGTAGAAAAAAGTTGTAAGGAGCTTCTCAAATCAACTCATCCTGCAGCACCATTAAAAATAATCCATTAACGCAAATGCTGAATAAAATTCACATTTCAAGAGAAATTACCATCAGAAATACCTTTTATGAGGAATGTCTGCTACAAAATGTCACTATTTTCCCTGCATATGAAATGACATGGTAAGAGCAATTACACTAAAACACATATGTTCATTAAGTCATGTCAACTACACTGCACAGCAGACTTCAGTATATTTTCAATTTGAAAAAAAAAAAGTAATCACTACAAATCTATGTATTTGGACTTGCAGAAACTGCTTTAGGCTCATTAGTGCAAGATATGAAAGCATTTATATCAGTGAAGTAGAATTGTCAAAAGGCTAGTCTGCACAGATGTTGGAGATGCATCTGAGATACATTTATCTTCCATTTGCAGTGTGATTAGGCTTCATTCATATCGGCATTTGCATACTTTCTGCATGCAATGCAGGTTCTTGCTGGCAGAGATAGAAGAAGTCCTTTGTTAAATATGTGCCTAAAGTAGTTACGTTTAGAAGTCTAAACTGGCCAGAGATGTATCAAGATTCGGCCGGTTCTGCAGGAACCAGACAAATTTTGGTCCATCTATGAGCAAGCTGGTTGTACAGACGTCAATCTCTCGATCGACATCTGTACAACCAGCCTGTGTTTTCATCTTTCGCTCGATCAGAACCACTGGCCATAGCCAGCAACACTGATCATTGTACTGTATTCTGAGAGCGGGGAAGTCTACCTCCTGTCTGCATACAATAGCTCTGTGGGGGGGATTCCTCCATCAACAGTGTCCATGGGGGAATCAAACCATTTCATTCAACCCACTGGTTGAAGAAAAACAAATGCATCACCTATGGCCTGCCTTACAACCCTTCTAATGATTTTATGTGAGTATGCATATACACTCCTAAAACCTTCGATGTAATGGTTTTTTTCTTTTTTTTGTACGCTGCCAAACGCAGCCTCACTGATTCCCATACTGCTGTTTTTAGATATGTAGAAATCTATACAATGTATGCATAATATTATATGTCATTGTGAATGAGCCCTAATTAATGTATTTTCATTTCATGCACATTGCCATTGAGCGAAGGAATAAAAGGAAAAGGAAAAAAAGATCTCAAACTAACTCTAACTTATCTTAAAAGTAGGTTTTAGGCTCCATGCACACTAGTGTATTTTAAACTCCTAGAAGCTGTTATTGTAGTTTCTCAGAGCATTTTTCCTAATAGCATTTTTTTATTAAAAGTATTGACTCAGGGGGGCTGTATACAAATGTACGCCACACTTTTCACTTATTTATTTGTAAAAAATTTGGAAAACCATTTATCATTTTCCTTCCACTTCACAATTATGTGCCACTTTGTGTTGGTCTATCACATAAAATCCCATTAAAATACATTTATGTTTTTTTTTTTTTAAATGCTAGTGTGTATGGAGCCTAACACACCCTTTCCCCTTGATAAATATATAGGTACCATATATATACCAGACACACATCACATTGCTGTACTGTCTTTGTCTAGGGGTACTGTAGGCACTCAGACATTTGAATACACTTTCAAGCTACACGCTTGTAATCCAGCCAGACACACTTAGCACAGACTCCCTGTTAATGATGGTTTATGTGTTTATTATATCTATGAACTTCCTGACCATCTACTAAGAGACACCTATGAACAACTTAATGACAAAGACAGCTTCAATAAGTGAGGCACGATTTCCTGGCATGTTCTTGATGACTGAGCATCATCCAAGTGCCAATTAAGTCACATCAATGTGATACCAGGAATACATCCTGCTGTGTAGAGCTTAATAACTGGACATCACAAAAAGGTCTGGCAGAACATCAAACTGCAGGATCACGTTGTTAGAGAGAAATCCCCCCAATCCGCTACATTCATACACATGGAAAACAGTCTGAATGTCGCTTATACACATCATTTTTTTTTAATGACTGCATAATCTAGAATTATAGGAGACAAGTAAAAGACATTATTGTTTTTTAAATGACACAATCATCCAAAGCCTATTCATACACCATGCATAACAAATACTTAGGAGCATATATAGGGCTTATTCACATGGCAGCAGAGGGCCATAAAACATCAATAAAAGCGCATACACTCACCGGCCACTTTATTAGGTACATCTTGCTAGTACCGGGTTGGACTCCCTTTTGATTTCAGAACTGCCTTCATTCTTCATGGCATAGATTCAACAAGGTGTTGGAAACATTCCTCAGAGAATTTGGTCCATAATGACATGATGGCATCACTCAGTTGCTGCATATTTATCAGCTGCATATCCATGATGCGAATCTCCTGTTCCACCACTTCCCAAAGGTGCTCTATTGGATTGAGATCTGATGACTGTGGAGGCCAATGGAGTACAGTGATCTCATTGTCATGTTCATAAAAGCAGTTTAAGAAGATTTGAGCTTTGTGACATGGTGCATTATCCTGCTGGAAGTAGCCATCAGAAGATGGGTACAATGTAGACATAAAGGGATGGACATGGTCAGCAACAATACTCAGGTAGGTCATGGTGTTTAACCTCCCTGGCGGTATGATTATTTCGGATTTTAGGTGCTGAAAGCGGTACAATTATTTTGCATGGAAATTTGGCGTTTTATATTGTAGGTCTGTAAATCTTAACAATAACACACTTAAATCTGTCCAAACAAGAGTCTAGTAGATATCCCGGGTATGATAAAGTTTGAAACACAAAAACATAAATTATAATATAATAAATAAAAATAAATAATTAAAAAAAATTTAAAAAAATAGTAATAAAATAAATTTCCCCACAATTCACTATGGCTCAATTCTGCAAGTGTTCTAATTTACTGTCGCTGTTTTCTAGCTGGTCTAAAGCCACTTTTGACGTAAAGGGACACTTTTTGGTTGCTATGGACAATCTCCAGTTTCCAGGCAGAAAGAACAGTATATATCATGTAAAACTGCATGCAGGGCATGGGCCAGAGCACTGGGGACAAAAGGGATGTGAAATCATTTCATACAGTACTGTAATCTGTAAGATTACAGTACTGTATGTGTTATGATTTTGACATTTTTTTTAATTTGCCGCCAGGCTCCGCCCCCGTGCGTCGCGCCGCTCGCAGGGAACGGAGCCTGGCACGGAGAGGCTTCGGAGGAGGACGGAGCCCTCGGACACTGCGGGGGACATCGCAGGATCCCGGGGACAAGGTAAGTAAAGCCGCCCCAGGATCCTGCAATGCGATCCCGAGTGTGGCTCGGGGTTACCGCTAATGGTACTGAATTTTAACCCCGAGCCACACTCGGGAAAACCGCCAGGGAGGTTAAACAATGCTCAATTGGTACTAAGGGGCCCAAAGTGTGCCAAGAAAATATCCCCCACACCATTACACCACCAGCCTGAACCATTAATACAAGGCAGGATGGATCCATGCTTTCATTTTGTTTACACCAAATTCTGACCCTACAATCTGAATGTCTTAGATGAAATTGAGACTCAGCAATGTTTTTCCAATATTCTATTGTCCAATTTTGGTAAGCCTGTGTGAATAGTGGCCTCAGTTTCCTGTTCTTAGCTGACAGGAGTGGCACCAGCTGTGGTCTCCTGCTACTGTAGCCCATCTGCTTCGAGGTTCCAAGTGTTGTGCTATCAGAGATGGTATTCTGCATACCTTGGTTGTAACGAGTGGTCATTTGACTTACTTTTGCCTTTCTAACACCTCAAACCAATCTGTCCATTATCCTCTGAGACTATTCTCTGTGAACCCTAGAGATGGTTGTGCATGAAAATCCCAGTACATCATCAGTTTTTGAAATAATCAGACCAGCCCGTCTGGCACCAACAACCATACCACATTCAAAGTCACTTAAATCCCCTTTCTTTCCCATTCTGATGCTTGGGTTGAACTTCAGCAAGTCATCTTCACCAGGTCTGCCTAAATGCATTGAGTTGCTGCCATGTGATTGGCTGATTAGCAATTTGTGTTACCAAGCAATTGAGCAGGTGTACCTAATAAAGTGGTCGGTGAGTGTATATCTGTGCCAGGGAGTATGTGTGCTTGCTACAAATCAATGACAGGCAGTGGCTGAACACTAGTAACTGTACATCTGAGTATTAGATGTGTACAGGGACGAATGAATGGCCCTGGATGTGCTTTATATGGATCCTGGAGCGTACATCCATCCCTGACGAATGTGAGGTTACAAGTGTACAGCCACTGCCTGTCACTGATCTATACGGGTGTCTTTATACAACACTTGTGACTCCCGGGCACAGAAATACCTTCATTTTTTTGTTGTATGGCCATCTGCACCCATGTAAATGAGCATATAGAGCGTATAAAGCAGTGAATGTCAGATTTACCAAACATTTACTGCAGGTGAATCAATCGCAGCAATTTAAAATACCAGGAAAATGTACTCCCATAATACTTGCGGAATGTCACATTCACTGACTTATCAATATGTTCCCTAAAGCCACATTAAAACTAAAACCAAAAATTATATACTGTTATATACTGCAGCTTACCAATCCATACCTGTGATGGCTGCATATGTTTTCTTTTTTTTTGGCTTTCTTTTGAAAGTAGATTTTTTAAGTCCAGAGCCATGCGTTCATCCCTGTACAGATGTAAACACCGGCATGTGCTTTAATATCCATACAGCTGCTGCATCTCTCCCCCCTGATGAAGTCACGTGGGCGTGATGGAACGCGTAGGGCATCCCAGACTGGAAGTGATGTGTTGGAGAGCTTTTTAAGCTAAGTATATGATACCAAAGGCATTTTTACTGGTTTTCTGATGTAAGAGTTACTCTTTTAATTCAACGATTTTCACTGACAATAGTACACTATGGGAGGTCACTTTGTTTTTACCCTGACATATGGATGAGCGTGAGGGAGTCTTAAAGGGACCAACACCAGAGGATATCCAAATCAACTGAAAAGGACTACAAGGTGGTGAACATCGATGGAGGATTTCTATATGTAATCAAATGTGTATTTGATTATTTATTGAGGTGGGAATACTGGGAGCAATGAGGTGTCACGATCAGGTGAAAGTACACCATTTGTTTATATGTTGTCACACTGAAGCTGCCTGCACTGAAGAAAGAAAACTAGACACCTTATTTATCATTTGATATCATGCACTTTACTTTTAATAAACAATTCTAATGCACTGAGTGTGAATTGATTTCATTTGATAAATTGATATATTTTCATCACGGCTCATTTGAGGTTATTTGTTTTACAGTATTCGTTTATTTTTTTCTGGTATGCGCAACACATTCATATTTATTATCTCTCAGCGTGTCTTTGATTTTGATAGGCTGGCTGCACAGAACACCTTTCATTCCCAGGGTGAATATACACAAACCTCCGCATTGGGGCTATGGGCCTATGCACCTGTGTGATTGAATCCTAAGCAAGGGAACTTACTAGCTTTCTAATACCAAACATGTGATCTAATGCCCATGGATGCCTTTAGTGCCATGTTTTCCAAATAGTGGGCTATGTTACCAGGAATAATACACAAGATTGTACTGTACATATGCAAAATGTATCAACAGGATAGCTTTGTGTAAGAATAAGAATTTGCAACCAATGGCAGGCAACAGAGAAACAGATACATTAAGGTATAAAAGGAAAGAGTGGGAGGAAGGACCCCTAGGGGACCTTTTGACATTATGGGGGTTATTTACTAAAGGCAAATCCACTTTGCACTACAAGTGCACTTGGAAGTGAAGTCGCTGTAGATCTGAGGGGGACATGCAAGAAAAATAAAAAAATAAGCATTTTAGCTTGCACATGATTGGATGATAAAATCAGCAGAGCTTCCCCTCATTTTAGATCTTCCCCTCAGATCTACAGCGACTGCACTTCCAAGTGCACTTTCAGTGCAGAGTGGATTTGCCTTCAGTAAAAAAACCCTATGTGTCTAAGTACCACATCCTAAGCAAAAATCTGCAAATAAAAAAAAAACCCTAACTAGAAAAAGAAGGACTTTACCGGTACTACTGAAATATTGTAAAATGATCAAATAATTTTATTGATACAAAGATTAAAATGTTTTTGAAAATGTAAGTATTCACAAATGAACAATAAAAATATATGAAGCTGTTGAGAGAATTCCTCATCATCCCTTCTGCAATTGGGCGATGGGTAGCTTGCTGTGACTTTGATGCGTTTCAGGGGTCGCAGCCCACTTCATCAGGAAGAGATCACTACAACCAAGCTCTAGCATATATATGTATAAAAACATACACAGGTTACCACCGTACTGTTAGGAGATGATACCTGTCTGCTCGACCCCTCCTGTTACCACACCAAGAGCCACGCAAATGCCGGTCATCACATATGGATACGCTTATTAACAGACAATCTTCATGATCCACAGTGGTTCAAATCATATCCCTTGATGACATTAGTTGGCACGCTTCTGCCCTGTGAACTGCTCCATCTTTGGGGAAATCTGGTAGCAGCTGGTGGTAATGGTGGTGCATTTCCTTGTGTATGTTTTTATACTTCTATATGACAGAGCTTGGCTGTAATGATCTCTTCCTGATGAAGCGGGCTACAATCCATTTTAACACGTTTCAAAATCATAGCAAGCTACCCATCACCCCATTGCAGAAGGGATGATGGAGAATTCTCTCAACAGCATCATATATTTGTATTGTTCATTTGTGAATGCTTACATTTTCTGTGATATTTAAAAAAAAAAAAAATGTAATCTTTATATCAATAAATATTGACCATTTTACAATATTTCATTAGTACCGGTAAAGTCCTTTTTTTTCTAGTTAGGGGCTTGTAGCCAATTAAATTACTGAGGGAAAATGATAACTCCTCTCCCTCCAAATCACACAGATATTTAGTAATACATTAAGTCCCGGTTTACATAGATGCGATGCAGGAACACTGCGAATCCACTGCGGGTTCCTGCATCGTACCTGACTCCCAAGGTAACTCACACTGCCATATGTGAACCCCTTGGAGTTCCAATACAATGTTAATGACACCCCCATTTCAGTTCGCATATCGCAGTGCGAACTGGCAGTTCAGACAGGAATCGGATCGCATGGGTGTGATCCGATTTTGGTGTGGACCAAAAAAAGGGTCCTGTGCGAGTTTGACTAGAATGTAATGCGAATTCAGCTATACTATCTGTGGCTGAAATCGCATTGCACAGACATTGCATGTGATTTGCACAGCAGTGTGGTGCAATCACATGCGATCTCGCACAGCGCACCAGTGTAAACCCATCCTAAACAGTATGTAAACCCAACATTTCTAAATCCTGATATGAGCCTGCTGTACCATGTACAGTACTTGTATGAAAAAGTATTCTGTTCTCTTTGTATTGCTTCCTTTGTGTGAAATAGGGTAAAGTGTTGCAAAAGAGAAAAATATAATTTTGCTACTTTAAAAGTGTTTTTTTGAAAAAAAGTGTCTTTTGATTAAGTTTTATGACCAGGTAAAAACGCAAAGATTGCTTTAGGCAGTGCTAAGTCCAGCTAAATATTCACACAAGATTTTCCCGATAAAAAAAACTTTCAAAAACATCTGTAACTCTGTTTAGCCAGTGCTGGAATCCAGACACACCAGCCAGACAGCACAGCCTGGTCAATGACCTTACTTTTCTTAACCACACTTAGGCTTGATTAAACATCTACACCCATCCTCTGTGCTTTCCTACGGAGAAGACGTGTCATATCCGCTCTCGTCACAGAAGAGGAACAGCGCCCTACAGAGGATTTTTTGGAGATTACAGCCACAGCTTCTTCATCGGAGATCTAGCTGTGGATACGTAATTTGTCTTCACCATATATACCCTCTACAAGTACCTTGGCTACCTTCATCCTGTTTCCAGGGACCTACAGCTATACAAGCTCAATAGACACAGTGGGTGTATACCCATCCGTGTCCATTGGTTCTGGTAAGCCCCCCCACTTTTACCTATGGTGGTGGACCTACTATTACCACTTGAATATTTTGTCATTTACACTTCTGGGTGTCTAAAATCTTCCACCTTTTATTGGTCAACTCATGGATCTGTTCATATGTAATTATTTGTGCTAACATTTGCCTCAAGGCTATCCACGCAGTATTACGCTATGTACCTTCATGTTTTTTCCTTACACGCTGGTGATACCTGATTGGATTTGCCTTCATCGTGTACACCTCCTACAAGCATTTCTACTACTCCCATCCATCTTCAGAGATCCACAACCATACAAGCTTTACTGACACAGTGAGTGTATACCCATCTGTGTCCACTTCTTCTGGTAAGCCCCCCCACATTTTCAATTACGGTGGTGGATCTACTATCAACACTTGATTATTATATTTTTTACACTGTAGGTGAATAACATTTTTGAATTCACTGGATATCTTATGGACTTCTACATGTATGATTATTCACGCTAATCCGTGGACTATTAATATATACACATTCTGTTCAGATATATGGACTCATCTATACAGACAGCCTTTTAGATACACATCCTATATGGATGTCTTAGAAGTTCAACTCCTACTTATCTCTGTCTCTAGATTTATTTGTTTTCCATACATATGTAATCATACGTACCTCAAGATACTGTATATCACATGTTTATGTTTAATATTTTTGCTTTAGCGCTGCATTTATTCTTTTTGTTATTTATCACAGGTTAGATCACTTGTTAATGCTAGCTGCTCTTTTTGTTTCCTTGACAGCGCAGTATTTATATATACACTGTTTAGAAACATCTACACCCAGCCTGCTGGACAATGAAAGATGATAACTTCATTCATGACCCCATCCTGGTGCTCTCGCCTTTTAAAAGTATCTTCATGTTGTTATACATACAGCGCTGTGCAAAGCCAAAGAGCTCTGACTGGCTCAGAGAACCTACCTGCCCCTGTTCCCATTAGAAATGCTACATTGTATCTATGTACTATGGCCTATGAATGTCAGATATTTACAGTCCACCCCATCCTATATAGGTAGGATTGTAATTCAACTTTGTTGCACATGTCCAAACAATTCAGACAGCGTTGACAGCGCTGTCAATTGTGACTGTTTGCATCAATAAAGGAAAGAGTAAGGATCTTTACAATATTGAGGCCTATTTGCCTTGTGTCAGTTCATGAAGAACCCATGAAGTACAAAGGGAACAACATGGAGCCGGAGGCAAATTTAAACAAAAAATTGTCTAATATTTATAAATTCCCAAATAACATTCAGTAAGGTGCCCTTTAGTGTTGTTACAATTAAAGCAAATATCAGAGTAGAATGTGTTCATTTTCTATGCTACATTTCCCAGGCTCTCTCAGTTGAGGATGGTTTTGACTCCCAATAAGCATTACATTGAGATGAGTTTTTATTAACAGCAGAATTCATATTGTGTGCAAGGTAGGTCACATAACTAGCACTGCGCTTGCAATGTGATGATAGTGCATTACCGGCCAAGGTTAGGAAACACTAAAAAAAAAATGTCATCAAATATTCAACCAGAGAGAATATTGTTATTGTGGAATACATTACAATAATGACATTCCACCTGCCGATTTGTAAATCTAAGGCTAAAATAAATCTCAATTGTTTATCTACCAAGGAATTGGAAATTGTGTCATTGTACAGCCAGACAGCAGAACCAACTTGATGACCTGACTTTTTTACTACTGCAGCTTAGCAATGTAGCCTGGTCACCTCTCTGTCTCTATGACTGTTCAGCAACAGGCTGATGAGGTCACCTCTCTGTCTCTATGACTGTTCAGCAACAGGCTGATGAGGTCACCTCTCTGTCTCTATGACTGGTCAGCAACAGGCTAATGAGGTCACCTCTCTGTCTCTATGACTGGTCAGCAACAGGCTGATGAGGTCACCTCTCTGTCTCTATGACTGGTCAGCAACAGGCTGATGAGGTCACCTCCCTGTTTCTATGACTGGTCAGCAACAGGCTAATGAGGTCACCTCTCTGTCTCTATGACTGGTCAGCAACAGGCTGATGAGGTCACCTCTCTGTCTCTGTGGCTGGTCAGCAACAGGCTGATGAGGTCACCTCTCTGTCTCTATGACTGGTCAGCAACAGGCTGATGAGGTCACCTCTCTGGCTCTATGACTGGTCAGCAACAGGCTAATGAGGTCACCTCTCTGTCTCTATGACTGGTCAGCAACAGGCTAATGAGGTCACCTCTCTGTCTCTATAACTGGTCAGCAACAGGCTAATAAGGTCACCTCTCTGTCTATGACTGGTCAGCAACAGGCTGATGAGGTCACCTCTCTGTCTCTGTGGCTGGTCAGCAACAGGCTGATGAGGTCACCTCTCTGTCTCTATGACTGGTCAGCAACAGGCTGATGAGGTCACCTCTCTGTCTCTATGACTTGTCAGCAACAGGCTAATGAGGTCACCTCTCTGTCTCTATGACTGGTCAGCAACAGGCTAATGAGGTCACCTCTCTGTCTCTATGACTGGTGAGCAACAGGCTAATGAGGTCACCTCTCTGTCTCTATGACTGGTGAGCAACAGGCTAATGAGGTCACCTCTCTGTCTCTATGACTGGTCAGCAACAGGCTAATGAGGTCACCTCTCTGTCTCTATGACTGGTCAGCAACAGGCTGATGAGTTCACCTCTCTGTCTCTAAGACTGGTCAGCAACAGGCTGATGAGGTCATCTCTCTGTCTCTGTGATTGGTCAGCAACAAGCTGATGAGGTCATCTCTCTGTCTGTGACTGGTCAGCAACAGGCTGATGAGGTCACCTCTCTGTCTCTGTCACTGGTCAGCAACAGGCTGATGAGGTCACCTCTCTGTGATTGGTCAGCAACAGGCTGATGAGGTCATCTCTCTGTCTGTGACTGGTCAGCAACAGGCTGATGAGGTCACCTCTCTGTCTCTGTCACTGGTCAGCAACAGGCTGATGAGGTCACCTCTCTGTGATTGGTCAGCAACAGGCTGATGAGGTCATCTCTCTGTCTCTGTGATTGGTCAGCAACAGGCTGATGAAGTCACCTCTCTGTTTCTGTGATTGGTCAGCAACAGGCTGATGAGGTCATCTCTCTGTCTCTGTGATTGGTCAGCAACAGGCTGATGAGGTCATCTCTGAGTGCTGGCCCTCCCTCTCCCAGGTTAAATGCTGCTATGCAGGGGGTCACGAGAGGCTGTTATCAATACAGATATACACTATATTGTCAAAAGTATTGGGACGCCTGCCTTCACACGCACATGAACTTTAATGGCATCCTAGTCTTAGTCTGTAGGGTTCAGTATTGAGTTGGCCCAAAGTTTGCAGCTATAACAGCTCCAACTCTTCTGGGAAGGCTGTTCACAAGGTTTAGGAGTGTGTCTATGGGAATGTTTGACCATTCTTCTAGAAGCGCATTTTGAGGTCAGGCACTGATGTGGACGAGAAGGCCTGGCCCGCAGTCTCTGCTCTAATTCATCCCAAAGGTGTTCTATCAGGTTGAAGTCAGGACACTGCATGCCAGTCAATTTCCTCCACTCCAAACTTGCTCATCCATGTCTTTATGGACCTTGCTTTGTGCACTGGTCTAAATCATTGGGTGGATGGGGGATTATGGTGTGGTGTTTTTCAGGGGTTGGGCTTGGCCCCTTAGTTCCAGTGAAGGAAACTTTTAAAGCATCAGCATACCAAGACATTTTGGACAATTTTATGCTCCCAACTTTGTGGGAACAGTTTGGGGATGGCCCCTTCCTGTTCCAACATGACTGCACACCAGTGCACAAGGAAGGTCCATAAAGACAAGGATGAGCGAGTTTGGGGTGGAGGAACTTGACAGGCCTGCACAGAGTCCTGACATCAACCTGACAAAACACCTTTTGGGATGAATTAGTGTGGAAACTGCGAGACATGCCTTCTCTTCCAAATCAGTGCCTGACCTCACAAATGCACTTCTGGAAGAATGGTCAAACATTCCCATAGACACACTCCGAAACCTTGTGGGCAGCCTTCCCAGAGGAGTTGAAGCTGTTATAGCTGCAAAGAGTGAGCCAACTATATATTGAACCCTACGGACTAAGACTGGGATGCCATTAAAGTTCATGTGCGTGTAAAGGCAGGTGTCACAATACTTTTGACAATATAGTGTATGTTATAATACTAAGTTTACAATGTCCAATGCTGCTGTATTCTGCTCGCTCACTGCTGCTTCCCTAAACTTTTAGTCTTCACATGTAAGGGTTAACAGTAGACAGTGCAGTCTGGAGCCAGTCTGTCAGCTTGAAGAATAGAGAAAGAAGGAGCAGGGGAGTGCCTTGCAATCCTAGGCTATAGGGCTGTGTGTTTCTAATGATGCACACAGTGTAGGGAGACGCAACTCTAGTCTCTGCATGCAAGGGTGGCTCCAAAGGATACTGAAAAAGAAAGGAGCCACCATAAAACAGAAAACCTGGGGCAGTGGTCATGGCACCAGCTAAATGAAAAAAAGGGAAGGATTAAAAGATAAAGAAGCTGCATAATTAAATCACCCGTGAAAGTGTTTTCACTTGCGTGATTAAATCAGCTGCTGAAAAAAATCCCTAAAGGCTTAATATCACTTTAAATTGTGTTTTTTTTTATCTGCCTGGAGCGTTTGTCACCTATCTGGGCAGTAAATATACAGTACTTCGTTTTAACAAATCGAGATACAAAAATCTAAAAGCAAAGCTTCATTTGAACAGCTACGATCGTTCAATAATTGCAATTATCTTTTTCAAATGACAACATCGTTGATATGGAGGTTTTAAAAAAATAAATTAATAAATAAATAAAATTAAAAAAAGATACACGGTACAATTTATTTCTTTGAAGCACCAGGAATCTCCACTCCCTGGAAGATCGTAAATTAAGAGATCATAAATTTAACTGGAAAACAGGAGATTAAGTTACGTTTTAGAAAAACCTGTTAGCAATATTGATTCTGACATTGATCAAAAGAAAAGCAAAATATTATAGCAACTTCACTGGCAGCAATACATCTCAAACAGCCTGGTATTTTAATTATAGCAGAGAGAATCTTTTCTAGAAATTAATCCGATTAGATTATGTTTTCACCACAGCAGTAAAAGGAACTGTCACACTCAGATAGGGACTATATTTCACAGGAGTTAAGAAGGTAATAACCCAAATTCACTAATAATCACAGCAATACTCAAAAGGATTTCTTTTTTTTTCTTGCTTGCAAAACATATAGTCATATAATAGTCATAAACAATTGCAAAAATAGAAAGATTACCATATTTTATGTCTTAGTTGTCTAATTTATACCTTCTCACTGAGACCCCTTGTTTACAGGTTTTTAGGTATTTAAAAGGGCTAATTGCATTGGTCTAGGTGAAAAGTAGAGTACTGGCCACTGTGTACAATAAATTCATAAATTAAAAAAAAAATCAAAGTTGCTTTAATGTGGAACTAAATCCTCTAATTCAATGGTTTAAAAAAACAGTAAAGCCTCGTACAAACGATCGGATTTTCCGACGGGAAATGTGTGATGTCAGGCTGTTGGCGGAAAATCCCACCATTTGTACACTCCATCGGACAATTGTCGGATTTTCCGCGGACAAATGCTGGATGGCAGGTTTTAAAATTTTCTGTGGACAAATGTCTGTTGTCAGATTTTCCGAGCGTGTGTACACATGTCCGTCAGACAAAAGTCCAAAGTACAACCACGCATGCTCGGAAGCAAGGACGAGCCAGAAGCGGTCGGTCTTGTAAATTAGCGTTCGTAATGGAGAATTAACATTCGTGACGTGACAAATTATGAAATCTTATGAAATTAAATGCAGCGCACAATTCTCTTCTTCTTTAATGGTATAATAATGAAGCTGCTTTGCTGGTGATACTAATGGAGTTATTGCAAACAAATTTTCAAAGGCTTTTTTTTCTAGTGATATCAAGAATAATATTACTATTATTTATTTATTTAGGCAAGTTACCACAACACCATTATCCAGTAGTTTTTAAGATCAAAGATACAACTATGTTGGTGTCCCTTGTCAATTTTACATTGTATTTTTTAAAAAATGTAACTGCCTACTCCCAAACTGTCATTTGAAGTAAAACACAAAGTCAAGTATTATTCTCCACAATTTTTTTATTGTGCATTACAAGAAGAAAACAAATAAAATTAGACATGCTATCTGCCAATAGAACTTAACCACAAAGGGCATTCTATGCATCCAAAAATATAGAAAATATACCAAATCAAATCATTATTCAACCAAAAAAATAATGTCAAAGCAATATCTCCAAGGCCAATAATAAATAACACGTTATCTGCTCCGATTCCGCAACATGTCTGGTTGACGAACGGCCGTTCAGAAACGAACTGAAAAGCGCGAAATGAAAAGTGCGAAATGAAAAGCACGAATCAACACTCACCAAACTTTTACTGAAATGAAATTAGCAGAAGGAGCCCAAAGGGTGGCGCTAAAGAGCTGAAAAAACACGTAGTAATTTACTACATTCCTGATTGTTGGCCGACAATTGTGTGCCGTTTGTATGCAAGACAAGTTTGGGCCAACGTCCTTCAGACAAAAGTCCTCGGTCGTGTGTACGAGGCTTTACATTTAAGGCATGGCTCTAATCTTAATGGTCAGTTACCAGTGTGCTTATGTCTACTCTCAACTAAAATTGTAAGCCCTCATATGGCTGGTGTCATAGCTGATCACAAATGCACAACTGCAGGTCTAAAGGGAGGCTAAGATGGCAGCGTCTTCAGCTCCAGAAGGACAGAAGGCTACAGTATAATACTAAAAATACTGTAATACTAAAAAAGTACAATACTAAAAAGATTAAAGCACTTGGAGATTCAGGGCTCTGCGTAAGTTAGTGCAGGCTTCTTAGGTATCCTTAAGTCTCTGGTGCCCAACCTGCCCTCGGCTCTTTGATATATGATGTGCGGCCCTCAGACCTCAACAGTCTATATGGGAACATTGATTAGGGTAATAGCGTTGATCTCTACTAGCCTCATGTAACATGATCCCAGTTTCATATAGTCTTCTGCAACATATCCCCATACAAAAATGTATAATGTCCACACTTCATTTCCTCTATTAGGTCTGTAGTTTTTGACAGTTCATTTAATTTATGGCACATGTTTAAGTAGGACCATGGCAATGATGCGTATGCTTTAATGAACCTGTTTTAAAGCGTTTGTTAACCCAAAAAAAAAAAAATTCGATTTTCTGGTACCTTAAAGCAGATTAAACAGCACAGTGCTTATGCTGTGTAATCTGCCCCTCTCTAAACTATATAAAATAAACCCTGAAACTGGCGCTTCCTGTATCCCCTGTCTAAACAGACAGCGATAACCAGGGCAGCTCCGCCCTGATCACCGCGGTCTAATTGCGTCCCTCCATCATACGTTGTCCCCTCTGCTCTCTTCTCTCCCCCCACACCCCCTCCTTCCTGCGTGTCAATGTCTTCTGTGTCTCCGTATCCGCGCCCCGCCGTTTCTAGTAAAATGTAAAATGGTTTTTGCTCACTGCCAGCCCCTCTATGATATCCTGGCAGAGCACAATGCATTATTCTTTTAGAAAAACAAGCGCTGTAAATACTGTTTTAGCGCTGTCTTCAGGACGGTCACGTGACTCTCAGCCGTTTTTTATGGCTACTGCAGGAGAGGCTGAGCGGCCATGTGATCTCTCCAGCTGACATCAGAGGGAGATCACGGACCCTCCTGTAGTATCCATCCATCGGAGCTGTACAGCGGCCGCGAGTCATGTGACTGGCCTGAATAGGTATTTACAGCACTCGTTTTTCTATAAGACAGATACAGCGTGCTCTGCCAGGATCTAATAGAGAGTCTGGCACAGTTTAAGTTATATGGGTTAACAAACCCTTTAAGTGAAAATTAGCAAACATATTGGTAAATTGTTTACCCACATCAAAGATCAGCACTGCCCTAGGTGTAGGAAGGCAATATAAATGAAATGGACATGGAAAACTTCATCAATGGGGATTGATACTGTTCTTGCTGATTTTTTAAACAGCATCATTTAAAAGCAAAAGCCAGAGTGATGATCATTGCAGTGATGTCACCCATGCCTACAGATGCATTGGAAGCTGGGCTAAGAAAAAAAATGTATTTTTCGAAGACTTTTTAAAGCCATTTGTATCTAGGGAATGATTGGGTGCTGTATGTAAAGAGACCTTCCATTTTCACGCAAGATCCTCTTTTAAACAAATGTAAAAAAAAAATATTTTAGAAACATTTGTTTAGGTTGTTGTGGGTGTCCCTGCATTGTCACTAGAGAAGAAAGCGAGAGGGGATGCTAAATTTTACAGATGTCATAAAAACAGAACACTTGTTGCTGTGACAATGATTAAAGTCTAGTACATACTGCTACTTTTTTTTTTTTTTTTTTTTCAACGCAGCAGGACTGAACGAAAAAAAAAATTACAGATCAGGTCGGAGCTGCGGTACTAACTATCCAATGTTAGTACAGCGATCTCCCCTGCTGTTCTATTGTTTTCTGACAGAAGGACGGCCCTCCCCACCAGAACACTTTGGTCGGGTCAGAACTTTTTTGGTTATGCCTCTTCGACAAAAGCCACCCAAACGTCACGCTTCTTTGGGTTTCTATTGAACCGGCCAATGCCCCCCAACATTCTGCTCGTGTGTACAGGGCTGAAGGACTGTTTTACACTGGGGATTGCACAGGAACAAGCTGAGCATTCCTGTGTGATTCACGTATGGTTCAATCTGGTGCGATTTGAGCTTGTTCATTTTGAATGAGCGCAAATCGCACTGCACCAAACCAAACATAGTGCATTCATCACTTCTGGAAACTCACTGTAACCGGATCGCATGGTACTTCGGTACCATGTGATCCAGTGCAGACAAAGATTGGGGGTGTCATTAACTTAACATGGACTGCATCTTCAGATCACAACTGCAGTGTTTTTTTAATACGGTGACGGAAACGCGCACGGAACACAGGTTTCCCGCACCATGTTCTGGTGTGAACCCGCCCTGAAGAAGGGATTTCTCCACTGTTTTGTCTTTAGAAGGTAAAGGAAAACATTTCCCCAATAGGGCACGGACTAAAAAAAAAAAACAAAACAAAAAAAATAGCTTTTAAGGATTCTAACCCCCTGCCTACTCTATCCAAAACTAGAAAGAAAACTTTAGAAACACCTTAAAGTGTATTTCTACTTTTCCTTGCTATCTGTTTAAGATGTTTCCTTGGAGAAGGCCCCTGGGCAGACTGAAAGCTACTCTGAACAATTTTAAAGATTAGACTGTCCTGAGACACAGATGGGGCACACAATGAGCTCCTCCTTTATAACACACAATGCAGAAGGCCAACTTCTATATCTTTAACCCTTTGTTAGGACAGACAATGTTCAAATCGAGTTCACAACTGATAATGAGTCTGTCAGCACAGTGCATGGAGGGTAAAAGCCTAACTTCAGCTCTGCAATCACTTTAAATTGTTTGGGCCAAGCTGGCCCAAACAATTCCCTTTACTAATTTATGTGGCAGCTGTCAGCACTGTATAAGCTCTATATAGCATCAGCTACATACAGTGTACAGTGCTGTATTCCTGACTTTTCGTCCCATTCTTGGAACAAAAGTGAGTTAAGCTAAGCTCTGCTCAGCCATTTACAGGAAGCTTTGTATTTATATAAATGAATACAAGGCTTCCTCTAATTGACCGAGGTGGAGAAATAGACAGATGACATCATGATCTCTACCTCATCCAATCAGAGGAAGCCTTGCATTCACTGATAAAATGCAGGGCTTCCTGTGAACGATTAAGCATCACGCAGATTGACTCGACTTTCTTCCAGCGGCAAATGGGAAGTCCCCACATTGCTGCCAGAACACAGCGCTATATACCGTATACAGTGGCCACATGTATGTAAAGGGAATAGTCTGTTTGGCCAGCTAATCTCAAACAAACTATTTAAAGTGACAGCGTAAGCTGAAGTAAGGCTTTAAAGTGATTGTAAAGCTTTGTGTTTTTTTTTTTTTTTTTTAAATAACAAACATGTCATACTTACCTCCACTGTGCAGTTTGTGTAGCACAAAGTGGCCCCGATCATCCTCTTCTGGGGTCCCCCGGCATCATATAACCCCCTAAGAGAAGCACTCTTACAGGGGGTTACCTTGCGGGTGCGTTCCAGAGTCCAGTATTTGCGTCAATAGACGCAGAATGCCGGACTCGGCCCCGCCCCCTCCGGCGGCGCATCATTGGATTTGATTGACAGCAGCGGGAGCCAATGGCTGCGCTGCTATCAGTCTTTCCAACCAAGAGCTGAGAACCCCGGGCAGAGGGACAACGCATCTCCGCCGTGGGAAATTCCAGTACTCAGGTGAGTAAAATGGGGGGGCTGGGGGGCCGGTCACTAGAAGAAGTTTTTTCATCTTAATGCATAGGATGCATTAAGGTGAAAAAACACAAGGGTTTACAACCCCTTTAATTACTGTAAACATTAAAAGTGATTGTTAAAAAAAAAACAAAAAAGGGATAAAAAATAAAAAGTGTTATACTTACCTGCTCTGTGCAAAGGGTTTGCACAGAATGACCCTGAAAAAGTCTCTTTGCGGGTCCCCTGTCAGCGCTCGTGGCTCCTACTCCTGTTAGTGCCCCCATAGCAAGTTGCTTCCTATGGGGGCACTCGTGTGGGCTCAATACCACACTCAGGCACAGCGATGGATTGAGAGAAGACTCAGCTAAGTGTTTAAGGGGAAGGGGGACTGGGGGAAGCTACTATTAAAGGGCTTTTTCCTTTAATGCAGAGAATGCATTAAGGTGAAAAACCTTTTTACCTTTACAACTGCTTTTACTCCCCAGCCCCCTCCTTAAAGAGGAGATCCAGGCTCCTTCAGGAAAAAAATTAAAAGTCAGCAGCTACAAATACTGTAGCTGCTGACTTTTAATTTTAGGACACTTACCTGTCCAGGAATCCAGAGGTGTCTGCACCCAAGCCGATTTTTCAATCAGTTCTCAGATGCTGCTGCCTCCATCTCGGGTAAGGGAAACCGGCAGTGAAGCCTTGCGGCATCACAGCCAGTTCCCTACTGCGCATGTGCGAATCGCGCTGCGCTTTGTGAATGGCCCGGTGGCGGGGGAAGGAGGAGGGGTGTTGAACTGCCGGATGAGTTTACCGTGGCGAAGTCAGCCAGAAGTGGGAGCGGGTACCTGTCAAAACGATGTACTTAAACCCCCCCCCGAAAGGTGCCAAATGTGGCAGAGGAAGGAGGCAAATAAACGTTAACATTGAATAGCAGAGGAAAACTTTAGTTTTGGCCTTTTCAGAAAAGAGCAAGTTAAATGTAAGCAGCAATTATAATTTTTTTCTTAAGTTATGCTAAGTAAATGAGAACATGTAACAAATATAAAGTAGGTGTTATCCCAATTTGGCTGCAAAAGCGGAAATAGACTTTAAGTTTCATTGCCTATGCTGTTCAGTTCCTGCATGTATAATTTACTCTCTCAAAGCTCCTTCTCAAAACCGTATCATTTATAGAGATTTTTCTGGCACTGCGGTGTATTGCTTGTGAACACTTAACATAAAGGAAGAAAGACAAACATCTGTAGGTAAGAAAATGACATCTCTAATTGTGTTTTAATTGTCCTGAATTGAACAGAGTTAAATAATTCAGTGTAAAGTGTCGGGATCATAAGCATTCGGTGCAGTATATTTTAAGTCTGACACTCTGCGTGTGAATTGCTTGTAAACCTTTGCATGGAAGCTGAAAGAAATTACAGATACAAGATCTCTGCAGACAGGGGAGAGCCGGGAAGAACAGTAATGTGTGGATGCAGCAGAGACGGGATTTGAAGGAAGTCTACAGCAAAACAGGCTGTTACCTATATATTAGATTTATTTTTTTGCTGATCGCTCGCTTGCGTTTGCTTTGTTGAAGATTTTTTAAAGAGGAACTGCACCTAAAATGTATCTTGATGTTTTCAATGGACCGATGCAGTGATTGATCTTTGAATTTTAAAGGAGGTCTCCCTTGGCACTGAACTGCATCTAGTGTCTGCTCCATGAGAATATAAGAAAACAGGCTGGTGGCACAACACATGGCACAGCTCTCACTGCACACTGTTTTGTTACATTAGCAGATTTTTTGGACAGCAGAAAACTCCACACCACTCTGCTCAAAATGAAACAAAAAAACGTTGAAGTGATTCTAAATCTTTTTAATTTTTTTATATTAAATGTCATACTTAAGTGCACAGAGCACCTCTGAACCTCTACTTATGACCTCTCCCCCATCCCCAGTGCTCCTGTCGCCTCCTCTTTAGTGAATGCCCCAATAGCAAGCCGCTTCCTATGTGCAGGCTTGATTCCGAACTACACTGCCTGCGTTCATAGACATAAACAGCGAGGCTTGGCCCCGCCCCCCATCACAGGATTTGATTGACAGCAGCAAGAGCCAATGGCTTCCGCTGCTGCCCCTCTGTCCTGTGAGGAGGGAGAGAGCAGAGAGAGCCTCAGCTCTCGGGCACAGCACTGGATTGAGATTGGGCTCATGTAAATATTTGGGGGGCAGCTGACAATAGAAGATTCTTTTTATCTTACTGCAGAGAATGCATTAAGGTAAAAAACCTTAATCCTTTAGAACTGTACAGTGCCCAAGAACAGCGATGCTGCTTTATCTCCCTCTCCTCACTGGACTCAGTGAGAGCAGTGGGAGCCCTTGGCTTTTGCTGCTATCAAATCTAGTGACGGGGTCAAGCAGTACAGTATGTGTCAATAGACACACACAGCACGGCTCATGATCCAGCCTGCATGTGTGCCACCATAGGAGTTGGCACACGGAGAAGTGGAGGAGCGCAGTGCACTGGCAAGGAACCTCAGAAGAGGAGGATCAGAGCTGCTCTGTGAAAAAACCTTTGAACAGATCAGGTAAGTATGACTTTTTTTTTCTTAACTTTACAATCACTTTAATATTGTTGATTCAGGTTGGCCAACTGTTAGCCAACGTGGTAAGCCTGCCCTTTTAGACTTTGTGCACATGGCCATACAGCATGCAGAGCCTGCGTAACCACTTTCTTGGGACCCCCAGCTGCGCTATCTGTACAGCTGTGCCTTCTAATTTATCTCAATAGACGACTGTATGCGATTGTGCTCTGGAGGCTGTATAAAGCACATATCATGTACATCAGAGCATACGAGGTGGTACCCAGACATGGCCATCCACCTAAACTGACAGATCGGGCAAGGAGAGCATTATTCAGAGAAGCAGCCAAGAGGCTCATGGTAACTCTGGAGGAGCTGCAGTGATCCACAGCTCAGGTGGAAGAATCTGTCCACAGGACAACTATTAGTTGTGCACTCCACAAATCTGGCCTTTATGGAAGAGTGGCATGAAAAAAAACATTGTTGAAAGAAAGCCATAAGAAGTCCCATTTTCAGTTTGAGAGAATTCACACAGCAAACAAGTGGAAGAAGGTGCTCTGGTCAAATGAGACCAAAATTTAACATTTTGGCCTAAAAGAAAACACTACGTGGCGGAGAAATAACACTGCACATCACTCTGAACACACCATCCCCACCATGAAACATGGTGGTGGCAGCATCATGTTGTGGGGATGCTTTTCTTCAGCAGGGACAGGGAAGCTGGTCAGAGTTGATGGGAAGATGGATGAAGCCAAATACAGGGCAATCTTACAAGAAAACCTATTAGAGTCTTCAAAAGACTTGAGACTGGGGCGGAGGTTCACCTTCCAGCAGGACGATCCTAAACATACAGCCAGAGCTACAATGGAATGGTTTAGATCAAAGCATATTCATGGGTTAGAACGGCCCATTCAAAGTCCAGACCTAAATCCAATTGAGAATCTGTGGCAAAACTTGAAAATTGCTGTTCACAGACGCACTCCATCCAATCTGACAGAGCTTGAGCTATTCTACAAAGAAGAATGGGCAAAAATGTCAATCTCTGGATGTGCAAAGCTGGTAGAGACATCCTCAAAAAGACCTGCAGCTGTAATTGCAGTGAAAGGTGGTTCTACAAAGTATTGACTGGGGGCCGAATACAAATGCACGCAACACAAATTTATTTGTAAAAAAAATTGAAAACCATTTATTTTCCTTCCACTTCACCATTATGTGCCACTTTGTGTTGGTCTATCAGATAAAATCCCAATAAAATACATTTACGTTTTTGGTTGTAGCATGACAAAATGTGGAAAATTTCAAGGGGTATGAATACTTTTTCAAGGCACTGTATATGGACTTGTTTTGCCATAGTAAAATGTACAGGGGAGCAATCAAACTCAACCACTCAGATTTCACTTCACTGTATTCATTCAACTGCAAATGTATTTGGATTGGTCGTTTAGGCCCGGTTCACACTAGATGCGGTGCAAATTTGCACCGCATCACAATCGCAAACCTGTTCATGCGAACTGATTGCAGAATGTATGTTGAGTTAACAAAACCCCACAATTAGTTAGCAAAACGCAGCATGATTTGCAGAATCGGATTGCATGAATGTGAATACCCATGCAATCCGATTCTGGTGCGGAGAAAAAAAGGGTCCTGCACGAGCTTGGTCCGAATGCGATGCAAATTCACCTATATAGTTTGTATGGGTGAATTTACATCGCATGTGATCTGCACAGCAATGTGGTGCGAATCGCATGCAATGTCTGGCATCGCACTAGTGTGAACCAGGCCTTATGGCCTGAAAACACGATCCGAAAATTGGACAAAAAATACAGACTTCGAAGTGATCGTATGATAATTGGATTGTTAATACAAAGCTTTCGAGAGCCAATCACAACAGTTCATCAGATATTATCCGATCGGACAAACACGAAAAATTTTCTCGTACGATACCAGATCGTATGATTTTCGTTTAATCAGTGCAGTTGTCGTCTGAAAATACAATAGAGATACACTACAACACATGACATCACTTCCGATTTTTTATTCTGTTGTACGAGAATTTTCGTCCCTTTAGTAACCTCTCCATTTTCGATATTCGACTAGCATGCAAAAAAAAAAAACAGACGATCTGTCGTCTGATTTTTGGATCGTGTGTATGGGGCATTAGGCTTACAAAACTGGGGTTGATTTACTGAAATTTGAGAGTGCAAAATCTGGTGCCGCTGTGCAAGGTAGCCAATCAGCTTCTAACTTCAGCTTGTTCAATTAAGTTTTGACAATAAAACCTGGAAGCTGATTGGCTACCATGCACAGCTGCACAAGATTTTGCACTTTCCAGTTTTAGTCAATCAACCCCACAGTGTACAACTCTTAGCCCTGATTAGATACTGGCAGTGCGATTTGATTAGCCATACTGACCCTGACCAGCCCCAGAAAGGAAAAACACTTGTCTAAATCATCCAGGATTGTATACCAATAAGACTTTTCATACAGTGATATACAGGCATACCCCACTTTTGTATCTAGCTTTTTGCTGTTCTCCCAATGATTGCAAAACGACATAAAAAAACACAGTGGTATATTTCTGCAGACACAAATGAACACATTTCCAGACCCTTATTTGTCCCATGTTTTTATTTAATTTTCAGTTGCAGTTTAGCATTCCATATGAAGTGTTACACAACTGATCCCCTATATGGCTTAAAGTGGTTGTAAAGCCACTTTGTAATGTACATACAATCCCTTGTGTTAGATAATATATGCTCCAGTGTATGTTCTTTGTAAAAAATATGCCGATTTGTACCTTTTTTCATAGCACCGCTCAGCGCTCACATGACTGCCCGCTGCTCCCTCTCCTGATCTGACAGCTACAGTGGGAGGGGCTGAGAATCCCCTGCTGACAGGAGGGGAAGAGAGGAGGAAAGCGGCGGCCGGTCACATGAGCGGCGCTATGGGATAAGGTACAACTCGGCATGTCGAACATACACTGGAGCACATAACGTTATCTAACACAAGAGATTGAATGTACAAAGTTATATTAGCTGCAGGAGGGGAGGGGCAGGCATTGCCACGAGATGACAGGTAGAGAGGGAGGGTGAGAGAGCAGAGAGCAGGGCTGTGGATTAACGGAGGCGTGTAAACTGACAACAGTTTTAGGGCTCAGCAGCCATGATAAACATGGTCAGTTTACAAAGGGGAGGCCAGCACCAGGCAGGATCAGCCAGGTATTTTAGATTTTACAAGGGGCCAAATTACACAGCACGGGCACTCTACTGTTATTCATGCTTTAAAGGAACAGGATCCATTTTTTTTTTTTTTTTTAGGGTTACAACTGGTTTAACTACAGTAGAGAAAAGTAGGTCACCAGGCTGGAAAAAAAAAGGAAAAAACTGTGCCGCGCAATAAATATATATATATATATATATATATATATATATATATATATATATATATAGAACAAATGACCAATTCCTATTATATCCACTCTGACATAAATGTCATCCACAATAAAAAATGTGCATTAATTCCTTATGTACCAATCATTTATATTAACTTATGTGGAAATATCATACAATCAAAGTGCAGTTTGTGCCAACCAATAAACAATATATATGTATACATAAAAGAATAAAAAATAAAAATGAATATATTGTGTCACGTGTCCATTCAATATACATATGTACTGATTGAATTCTGTTTGGCTTTCCCTCTGGAATATAAAACAATCCTTTTCACCAGTGAGAGTTCACCTTCCAGTGTATTTTGATGTTACTTGTGCGTACAGTACTTTAAACCCGCCACCAGTGAAATACCTTCTAAGGTGGACCCAATATTTATCAGGTCAGCCGTGCTTTTTTCCTTTTATCATAGGGTTTCTGTATTCCTCCGTATGTCAACTTCACCATCAGTATGGGTATTGGAAAGCTAATGCACTGCCATCCTGGGTCGTCTCAATGAATCCTCGTGTATTAGGCCCAGAAGAGAATAATACTGATAGTGCTTACTGTACATTAAGCTTTATTTTTGGTGAAATATAAAAAAGTTCCACTCACATTATATATGAATAAAATATGCCTGTATATTCCCTTAAGGATGCAGCCTGTGTGTACCTCCAACAAAATGGTGTTCCGCTCACGGTTGCAGCTCCTCCTCCCTATGCATTACGTCACTGTATCATATCATGTGACTTCATCAGGGGATGGGCCGCCGTGATGCCAGGCCGCTTATATAAGGATCCTAATGTAGTGCCATGGACACCGGGTATATGCAAACTCGTGGCCGCCATATTTCTGTAGCTCAATATAACTTTTATGATGCTAATAGGTTTTAACTAACGGTCGCCATTTTACCATAGCCTAAAAAATCGGTCTAACACTGTCAATACCGGCTCTATTACTGTAATAAGTTGTGATAAAGTATAGTACTCATAGGCTGCATTTACAGGGTCTCATATATCTCCTCTCTAACCATATGATGTGTGCTACTTAGGTCACCACCCTATGGGGCTGTGTAAATCTTAAGATGGGATGGACAGAAATACAATTTCTTTGGTGGGGAAAAAAAAAAAGCTCTTGTGAATTTAAGGAAGAGAGGAATGTCAGAGTTGATGGTCCTATTGTATAGTATAGATGTATTTATTCAAGAAATGAAAACAAAAGTGCAACATTATCCGTATGAATTATAAGTATGCATGGGAGCTCATTGGATGCTGCACAGACTGCACTGAATGGATTACATGTTGCTCAGCACTCCATTGAATTTAAATCTATTTCAACTGCAGCTTTACCTGTTTGCCTGGAGCTCAACTTTTATCAGTATTGCTGAATCCAAACCCTGCCTAGAGGTGGTGATTGGATAGTGAAAGAGCAGCTACACACGGATGAAGTCATCACTCTGCTCTCCCCTCCTGTCAGCAGGTGTGTATGCATCAGAGCCTGGCTAGCTCCCAACGCTACTCCCCTCTCTCTCTCATAATATGTAGTCTAATAGGAGGCTTATAACAGGCAATAACATGACATAACAATACATAACTGTTTTCATTGCTGTTCCGAGTTCATTTATCGATTCACCTGAATATTTCCATAGAGATCTGTCTACAGTGTGGAGAATCACACACACATTTAGGAATCTGAGCAATCATGAATTGTGACTGGTATTATTCTCTGCAAATTGAACAATTTTTCATGAATACGCTTAAGAGAATCAAAAAATGTTCAGTTTGTAGATTTGCCTGGATTTCAAACCAATTTGCTCATCAGAATTATCAAGGAACATGGCAGAGTAAACTTGAAATGCAGCCTTGCTCTTGCCAGAGAAATATAAGGTCTCTCTGGAGAGTCGGTAATTGCTGGTTGGGATTTACTGACACTTCCACACCTGCAACAACTACAGCTCCCTCAATAATCAGTGCGGAAGTGTTTTGAGTTAACAGGGGAAAAAGGCATTAAAGCATAACTCCGCGATATTAATAAACATTGTATCAGAAAGAGAAGCAGCTGATTAACAGAAAAAAAGATTACAAGATAATTAAAAGAAAATGACTCCTCCGAAATCATAGTTACATAGTAGGTGAAGTTGAAAAAAGACACACGCCCATCAAGTCCAACCCATGTGAAAGTCCAAATCATGTTTTCAATTTTTTGCCACCATCACTCTTATGCCACGTACACACGGTCGGACTTTTCGTCTACAAAAGTCCGACGGACGCCGACGGACTAAAGCTGGCTGACAATCCGATCGTGTGTGGGCTTCCCTGGACTTTCAGCGGACTTTTCCAGCCGCAAATCTGACGGACTTTAGATTTGTAACATGCTTCAAATCTTTATGTCGTAACTACGCCGGACCCAGAAATCCGCTCGTCTGTGTGCTAGTCCGACAGACAAAAACCCACGCTAGGGCAGCTATTGGCTACTGGCTATCAACTTCCTTATTTTAGTCCGGTGTACGTCATCATGTACGAATCCGTCGGACTTTCGTGTGATCGTATGTAGGCAAGTCCGTTCGTAAGAAAGTCTGCCGCAAGTCCGCCAAAAGTCTGACAAAGTTCGTGGAAAGTCTGTCGGACAGGCTGTCGGACTTTTGTAGACGAAAAGTCCGACCGTGTGTACGCGGCATTACTCATTCCAAATTATAAATCACTATTTTGTAGATAAATGCCACAGGCAAGTACCATGTAACTGGTGCCAGGACTTGGGGGCTCAGTACCCACCCTTGAAGCTAAATTCCAGGTATGGATTTTTTTGTACAGTTATATCAGTCAACCTTGGACCAACATAAGTATGCATATTTCCTAATCCCTGAAGAAGAGGCGCCATCTTCTGGGTCCCATGCCAAGCGGCTGCTCTGCTGCAATTTAACCACAGGGGGTCGTTCACTCAGCACTGGTATCATTCAGAGAATGCATTGCATTTTTCTTAGTGAATACAAGGCGTTCTCTGATTAGACAAGGTGGAGAGTGCGACATCAACGCCCCACCTCTCCACCCTGTCCTATCAGTGAAGGCTTTGCATTTATTGAGAAGATACAAGGCACTCTCTCTGAATGGAGCCTGTGCAGAGTGAGTGCTCTGTGGTTCCTATGCAGCAAGTCAGGGGATCTGAAAATTGGCAAGGATCACTGTAGTAATGGTAGCTACTACAGCGATTCTCCGCTTCCCTACCAATTGGCTATGGAACATGCATGGTTATATTGGTCCTAGCTGGACCAATGTAACTATGCAAAAATATCCATACCTGGGATTCAGATTTAACTGTCCAATCCTTGCAGTCTATTTGAGAGGCTTAAAAGAAACAGGGGGGGGGCTCTCTAAGTGTGGTATTAAAACAGTATCATTTATTGCACAAGATTAAAAACACTTACAAGATATAAGTGGGAGTCATGCTTGTCCTGGCAGTCATACTTCTGACAAGCATGACTCCCACTTATATCTTGTAAGTGTTTTTAATCTTGTGCAATAAATGATACTGTTTTAATACCACACTTAGAGAGGCGCCCCCCCCCCCGTTTCTTTTATATGTTTCGCAGAGTTGCTGGACACACTCTGAGGATGGCTGCCTCTTTTTAAATCACCCCTTTACCGTGGTTCAGCTTTGTTTTTACCTAAAGACTGACTAATCAAATGTACATTTTTACAAACTAAGGGCATTGCCTCCTGGAGCGCCAGATACCCAATTTACCTTTCTTTGAGAGGCTTGGCTGGCAATGAAGTTTATTAAATAAAGATGAAGTCACATATGGCAACTTTATCTCCAGTAATATCATAGACTACATTCCAGGTGATAAAACCAGGGAGGACATTAGAAGGAATAGTGCCCCATGAGTGGTGCCACAGGATTGGTATGTCTAAACTGTTGAAAGGTTTTGCCTTGTCAGATTTAACACTGCTGTAAACTGACTACACATGTGAAGTAGTGGGACCCAGAACGCCCATAGATACAGTTTTCATATGCCTTTATGAGGGCCCAGAATAATTAAAACCTTGGTTACTCCAAAATGCAAATTCCAACATTCTGGCATTCAATGCTGGCAAGTCCAGCCTCTTCCATTTGGCCCAGATGGATGTGAAAGAGGTGTAGTCTTCAACACCAACAGGAGGTGCTGAAATGTACATATTCAAAACACCTAGGTTTCAAGGCTTCAGAGTACTCATGAAGATATCTGGGGGTATGCACTGAAACAAAAGATATCTTATATCTCAGCGGTCCCGATCATTCACTAAGAGGGTGGTCTTACTTTCATTTATTTTACCTTCTATTAAAAGCAGAATTGGTCTCACTCCCTCTCTTGGCCAAGTCTAGCGGCACAGATGGTTGTCCCTCATCCAAGACTACAATCCTTGTGTAGGTGTATTGTGCATAAGACAAAGTCATCAAATCAGAGAAATGATATATAAGCTGAAAGCAATAAATTTCTTACTTTGTTCATATGCCGTTTGTGGAATTTAAGGTGATTTTTTAATAATGTTTATGACTGTATTCAAGTGATATTAGATTGTCACCTTCTGCAGCCAAAATGACATTTAGAAAATGCTGAGGAAAGTGCTCCCTATGCCACCCACAAGAGAATGGAATATTTAACCCAGTCCACGTGATGAGACCACAGAACGGATCTTTAAATCCATAGCACAGTGTAATAAAATACAGTATTTCTTTATAGTATGAGAAGCCCTGTAGCTCCACATAGCATTTTAACATGTAATCCATCAGCATGCTAGAAACTTACAATGAAACACAACAAATTTAAACCAAAACACTTCAAAATGAAATCAGACACACAGCAAAAATGCTGATGGAAATATTTCCAAGTTCTAAACTGCAGTAGAAGCAGAAGAGGAAGTGCTGCATTTTCATCCCTCATTGAGGTCTTTACGATGCCACCCTGCAAGGATATTAATAAATCAGGTGTACATCAGTAAAATAATGTAGAACAGATGCTTCATACAGAATGAAATATGGATTCAACTCTCGTGGGTACAAAAGGCTAACTAGTTAATAGGAACATTTGAGTTAGACTAAGTAGCAGGCATTATCCAGCTCAAGTAACCATTTGCATATCCTAGCTGGGCATAATGTAAAGATAGTGCTTGCATTTTTATGTATTATCTGCTGCATTAGCCGGTTAATATCTGCTTTTACATCTAGAGTTTATAATATCCCACTGCAAAAGGTTTTTTTTTTTTTTTTTTTTTTAGAAATACTTAGTATTTTAGAAATACTTTAAAGAGAACCTGTTTTAAGACAAAATGTACAAGCTTTCGATTTCTTAATTTAAAAGTGCTAGCTGATGATCTCCTATGCTAATACAATAGGCTCAATCATTTCTGAACCATTGATGTCAGACATCAACCCTAGCCTACCCCTTCAGCACGATGGCTTGGGGCTAGATGCTCAGAAAGTATTGAAACCATTAGATCAGAGGGAGAGCCAGGCAACTAGTTTTTCCAGGAGGTCAGCAATGGCACTTTGCATATCTCTCCCAGTGCAGGTTTTTGGAAAATATAGGAACCAACCATATTACCACATAACAGAGGAATCCAAAGTCCAATACCCAACACTAGTAAGGGGGACCTTGACGATCCAGTATATAAGTCTTTTGTATATATAGCTTCCTCTTGCAGCAGCTGACTGCAAATCCTCATAAGGGAATGTATACTGACACCACTCAAATTCCAAGTGGTCCTCAACAACACATCCCAAGGTTGAGAGTACCATGCTCAACCACAATGCCATTGGACAATGGAGTCCATACAATGCAGAGTAAGGAGGTGGATCACAATAATGTTCACTCCTGAAGAGGGAAAAAATAAAAATGTATGCTCTGAAAAATGTTGAGTTTTACTGCTTTTATGAAAAATTGGGACTTGTATCTAACATTATTGTGCTCTACCACCTTACTCTTTACCGTGTAGATTCCCATTATCCAACAGCATTACTTTTGAGTGTGGTACATGCAACCATGGGATGTGTTGATGAAGACCTCTTGGAAGTTGACTGTGGATTCCTATGTAAGTTTGTAAGCTGGGGCACAAATTGGCTTTTTTGGGGGCCACTCAGAAAGGGGAGCTGCATGCGTTGACTATGGTTTTCCTGATCACCTGATACTCTTAGATGCGCTTTGGCTTTGTTTCTTAAAACAGAGGAATCTTGTAATATTTCAGACCTTACAAGGTCTACGTATTTTTACCCAAATCTTTGAAGGACCAGAGTGGGGCTTAGTCCAGTCCTAATTTTATGATAATTTTCGTGGTATATACATTGTAAATCATTTAGGTTAATAACACTGGTCCAGTTCCTTTGCAGTCTTGAACTGAGCATTATGCAAAAAAAGGTATGCTTTACAAAAGGTCAAACTAGGTAGTGTTGTCAGCCCTGCCTGAGTTCTAAGCTGCTGGACTACAGAACACCACATCTCTTGATCTGCATATAATAATGTAGAAGTGTCCTGTTGTCCAGCAGCAGAGAACTGGGCAAGGCTGACAACGCTGGTTGGGATTTTACTAGAGCAGATGGAGAAGTATTTGCTTAATATAGGAAGTTAGTTGCCCACTGGTTTTCTGGCAGATCAACAAAACTTGAAGAACAGAACAGAATATGTATTTTTTTTTGCCAAGACATGCATGTTAAAGTAAAATCTGTACATACTGCATATACATGCTATAAACCATATGCAGAATGTTAAGAATGTCCATATTTTCAATCAGCTTTTAATGTGGACTGGAAATATTGAAGCCCCATTAACCCTACTGTGGAAATTCCAAATTTAGTTATTGCAATGGTTTCTGTGGCCCAAACTCTTGTGCAGCTTGCTACTGTTCAGTTGAAGTGAAGGATGACTGCTCTGACCAACAGTAATTCACAGTGAGCCCACGTTCACATTGGGCCAATTTGACACACGATTTGAGATGTCAAATTGCATGTCAAACCGGAGCCTACTGCCAGCAACGGCACCGTCCCAATCAATGCAAAGCCGACTTTGCGGTGCTGCACCAATTCCCAAAAGTAGTTCCTGCACTACTTTTGGCGACTTCGGGGGCGATTTCAATAGACATCAGTGCTTGGACCAGCACAGATGTCCCTCAAATTGCCCCCGAAGTCGGACTGAAATGCCGGTTTAAAATCGGGCGAGTTCAGCTGAAATTCAAACCCACATTCAGTGTGAACCTAGGCAAAGGGGTGAGCCAAAGAGCTGACTTCCTAGTAGAAGTTGGTATTTACTCTCAGGAAGCTCTAGTACAGGTATGTCAAAGTAGTGTTAATTTGGGCCACATATGGCCCTCGTCCTCCTTTGCAACCCTCAGCCATATAAGAATTTAAATAAACTGAGGATCCAGCTGTTCTCCAGTTGATAAAGGCTATGCTTCTCTCCATTATTTGCCACTAATTGTTTTAGAAATAGTTTTATGGTCACTTCCTCTGTGATTTAGAAAGTTGCAATTGTTGTTATCTAAAGATAAAATTGTAGATAACGGGGGAATTAAATATAGCACTTAAAAATATATATATACACCTCTTGGAGACAAATATATAAAAATACCAACATTTTATTTATACAATAACATACATCAAAATCATTTCATTGATTTCAAAACCTCAAATTCAAATGTGTGCATGACAAAAGTGAACCACCTCAACTTTAATTATTAAAACATATATTAAATGAAATAACAAGTCCATTGTGATATATGACTATAGTTATACAGTATATCATCATATGGTCTTCACAAGTATATAAAATAAATGACAATAATTACAAGCAAAAAAAGAAAAAAACAAAAACAAGAAGAGTACTACTGTCATAACATCAAACAACGAAGGGCTATATACACAGTATAACATAAATGGATGTATCCCCAGCCCTCTTCCCTGAACACCCATATACATAACCCCCCCCCACACACACACACACACACACACACACACACACACACACACACACACACACACAACAAAAAAAATGGCTACATTATTTCCATTGGGCAAGGACAGCCCTTCCTGTCAATGACATTTATTTCATGTTGTGCCTTACATATGCAAACAATGGCACATCCTGGGGGGAGAAGCAAGGGTGGAGCAGACAGGAAAACCATAGACTACCAAGGGTCTTCATGCAGGCTTGGAGTGGTGACATCTCTCTACACAAAACAAAAATATGTTTATCTTTAATATAATGGGTGGATGCTCTGCGGACTATGTAACAAAACAAAATTCACAATTCACATCGGTAAATCATGGCAACTGAAAAGAAAAACAATAACGTGAATGGAATTGAAGTGTAAAGGCTACTATTTATACTAACAGAAGGGACCAAAATTTACTCCAAAAAATAAAATAAAACACAAGAGTTGGCCATTTAGTTCAGGACTTCTGGTTGCTTTTAGTTGATAAATCTATTTGAATACTAACTGAAGATTTGTTTAAATTTACCCCACCCTTCTGTGTTCAACAGCCCCCCAGCTCCCCCTAAAACATACCTGAGCCCTATCTTGAACCAGCGATGTGCACAATAGCCTTGGCTCACCCGGGTCTCTCCCTCTTAATCGGCTGAGACAGCAACGGTAGCCATTGGCTCCTGCTACTGTCAATCACAGCCAGTGAGCTAATGCAGAGAGAGCAGGGGGCGGGACAAAACTGCGCTCCATTTGTGCATGGACACATGAAGCAGCAGCTCGGGAGCGATCCTACTCTGGTGCCCCCATAGCAAGCTGCTTGCTATGAGGGCACTAGGAAGGATGAAGGGGCCTGCACCGGTGGGGGAACTAAGAAGAGAAGGATCAGGGCTGCTCTGTGCACAACAACTGCACTGAGCAGGTAAGTATAACATGTTTATCATTTTTTTTAAACGAACCTTTGATATCACTTTAACATACACGTGCCCAATGAATCCATTGCTGACCTGCTGTAATCTGTAGGTACACTCTGGGGTCCCGTGCCACTATCTTCTCTTTTTACTTCTTCAGTAGCAGGCTGTCTCTTTGGGGTTTGTGCAGCTGGCCACTCATGATGCAGTGCACACAAAATAAATAAAATGGTCAGCATTTTGACATTGGGAAGTGGGGGGATCCAATAGGGCAAAGTGTTTTTTTTTTTTTTTAAATTAAGGTTGATTTGTATTGTAAGTGTACTGTCTGCCCTCATGTTGTAAAGCGCTATGCAAACTGTTGGCGCTATATAAATCCTGTATAATAATAATAATAATATTTAAAAAAATAAGTTTCACACAAGTTGATTGACATTTACAGTAAATAAATCCTCATTTCCAGAAGATAACATCAACATGAGAGTTATATGAAGCAAGCATACCAATACAACAACTTTGTTCAGCAAGCACACTGTAAAAACAAGGATAGCGGAACAAAGCCTGAACGCAATAATAAGCACCAAAGCACAGGCTGTAATCACAAGCCTTAAGGGAGCAAGATGAGATGTGAGGAAGAACAAGTGGAGGGAGTTAGCAGCCATAACAGAAAGTGTCAACATCAGAGCTTTTTAATACAGCAAAGCAGCTGAGTGAAGATTTCCGAAAAGGCAAAGACACAAAAGCCACCCCAATAATTGCTTACAGCTTCCTATATCTTCACTTGGTCTATAAGGATTGAAGCAGAATTTGATTATCTGGACACAGGAAAAATGAAAAAAGGACTCATCCAATTATTTTTTATTTTTTAGCAGGACCACAATGACCCACAAGAGTTTATTTGAGCAGATCTTGCGCTGAAGTGCCATCTTCATTATTACAGTTGCAGCAGAAAGTAAATTTATGCAAGGGATTGCACACCGAGGTCTAATCCATTTGATGTAAATCAATGCATTGCACATTTAAATGGCTCTGCTTTCCTTCAGAAAAGTATATTGAAGTGATTCATTAGCCACTGAACTACACACGAGAAATAGACCAATTCCCCAAGGCACGCCGCTGCATCTCGGCTAGTCAAATTTAAACAGCAATCAGATCTCCTAATAAGTCCTTTTTGCTGGCATTTACATCAGAGGAGAACATGATTCTTGACAATTCCTGATTAAATTAATAAGGGCCAAATTCTTCTGGGGTAATATACACTAAAAAGTAGTGCAAAAGAAGGGACTTTATATTTCTGCCGCTGCACCGACCCATTTGTGAGCCATTTAGCAAATGCCTTTCACTCAAAGACTTTCCTGTTATTTGCTTAACCTAAATGTCTGTTGCAATACAGAATCCAGTAGTTGCAAACAATAGGTTCAGTGCACAAAGATAGAACTTCAGCTATATTTTCATTAGCATGATGCCAACTTGGGGGAGCAGGAAAATGAGCAATTCTAGGTGAAGTTAAAGTGGAGTTCCACCCACTTTTACAACTCTTCAGCATCCCTCACTAAACTGTGCACTGCAAACGAATTGGATATTTTTAATTTTTTTTTCTCAGCACCTACTGTATATCTGCTGTATTCATTTTTCACTTCCTCCTCCCTAGCCGTGGCTCATTGCATCATTTCCTTTTTGCAATGTCTTCTGGGAAGGGGCGGTAACTTCACTGACACTGCCGTTGCTATGGAAACCTGACCTGAAACCTATTACACTGCTTGTGCTGCACTGAGCATGTGCGAGATCTGCAAGGATGAGATCCAGGAAGAAATACAGTCTGGCTTCAGATGCCCACACTTAAGATGGCCACGGCCTGCTGTAAGTTTATAAAATAACAAACTACTGCTATAAACAAACAAAACAGACCTTAGTTTACACACTAACTTTACTAGAATACATTAAGCTTGTGTATTATATGGGTATTTTTATTTAAAAAGTATAATTTTGGCCGGAACACCACTTTAAAAGTAACAGATTATGACTTTTTATGGTCATGGTGTGGGGTTGTTTTTCAGGGGTTGGGTTTGGCCCCTTAGTTCCAGTGAAGGGAACTGTAAAGCCTCGTACACATGATCGGATTTTCCGCAGATAAAACCTTGGGCTTTTGTCCGAAGGCACGTGCCTGGATTTTGTTTTGCATACAAACGGCAAGGAATTGTCGGACAAAAAACAGGAACGTACTGACGTACTATGTGGTTTTTCAGCTCTTTAGTGCCATCTTTGGGCTCCTTCTGCTAATTTCGTGTTGGTAGAAGTTTGGTGAGTGTTGATTTGCGCTTTTCATTTAGCGCTTTTCAGTTTGCGCTTTTCAGTTTATTTCTGAACGGCCGTTCGTCAACCAGACATGTTGCGGAATTGGGGGAGATAACGTGTTATTTATTATTGGCCTTGGAGTTATTGCTTTGACCCAAGTCCAGTCCAGGAACAGGAAGAGGAGGATTTCTTGGACCAAAAATTGGTTGCTTTATTAATCGTGACCAATTATGTCACATGCCTTTGCTGCGGGAGCTCCAGGAGAATATTCCGGATGAGTTTCGGAATTATCTCCGGAAGACGGACCCCTGCTTTCACCAACTCTTGGCATTGGTGACCCCCCAAAATTAAGAAGCAGGACACATGTATGAGTCTTTTATTTTATTTTTTGGTTGAATAATGATTTGGTATTTTTTCTATATTTTTGGATGCATAGAATGCACTTTTTGGTTAAGCTCTATTGGCAGATAGCCTGTCTAATTTTATTTGTTTTCTTTTTTGAATGCACAATAAAAAAAACTGTGGAGAATAATACTTGGCTATCTGTTTTACTTCAAATGACAGTTTGGGAGTAGGCAGTTACATTTTAAAAAATACAATGTAAAACTGACAAGGAACACCAACAAATTTCATAATCCCAACTTTGTGGGAACAGTTTGGGGATGGCCCCTTCCTGTTCCAACATGCCCACCAGTGCACAAACAAGGTCCATAAAGACATGGATGAGTGAGTTTGGGGTGGAGGAACTTGACTGGTCTGCACAGAGTCTTGACCTCAACCTGATAGAACACCTTTGGGATGAATTAGAGTGGAGACTGTGAGCCAGGCCTTCTCGTCCACATCAGTGCCTGACCTTACAAATGTGCTTCCGGAATAATGGTCAAACATTCCCATAGACACACTCCTAAACCTCGTGGACAGCCTTCCCAGAAGAGTTGAATGTGTTATACCTGCAAAGGGTGGGCCAATTCAATATGGAACCCTACAGACTAAGACTGGGATGCAATTAAAGTTCATGTGCGTGTAAAGGCAGGTGTCCCAATACTTTTGGTAATATAATATTATATTTACAGTATCTCACAAAAGTGAGTACACCCCTCACATTTTTTGAAAAATATTTTAATATATCTTTTCATGTGACAACACTGAGGAAATGATACGTTGCTACAATGTAAAGTAGTGAGTGTACAGCTTGTATAACAGTGTAAATTTGCTGTCCCCTCAAAATAACTTAACACACAGCCATTAACGTCTAAACCGCTGGCAACAAAAGTGAGTACACCCCTAAGTGAAAATGTCCAACTTGGGCCCAATTAGCCATTTCCCTCCCCGATGTCATGTGACTCATTAGTGTTAAAAGATCTCAGGTGTAAATGGGGAGCAGGTGTGTTATATTTGGTGTTATCACACTAATGCCCCGTACACACGGTCGGATTTTCCGAAGGAAAATGTGTGATAGGACCTTGTTGTCGGAAATTCCGACCGTGTGTAGGCTCCATCACACATTTTCCATAGGAATTTCCGACACACAAAGTTTGAGAGCTTGCTATAAAATTTTCCGACAACAAAATCCGTTGTCGGAAATTCCGATGGTGTGTACACAAATCCGACGCACAAAGTGCCACGCATGCTCAGAATAAATTAAGAGACGAAAGCTATTGGCTACTGACCCGTTTATAGTCCCGACGTACGTGTTTTACGTCACCACGTTCAGAACAATTGGATTTTTCGACAACTTTGTCTGACCGTGTGTATGCAAGACAAGTTTGAGCCAACATCCGTCGGAAAAAATCCATGGATTTTGTTGTCGGAATGTCCGATCAATGTCCGACCGTGTGTACAGGGCATTACTCTCTCATACTGGTTACTGGAAGTTCAACATGGCACCTCATGGCAAAGAGCACTCTGAGGATCTAAAAAAAAGAATTGTTGCTCTACATAAAGATGACCTAGCCTATAAGAACATTGCCAAGACCCTGAAACTGAGCTGCAGCACGGTGGCCAAGACCATACAGTGGTTTAACTTTGGGAAATAGACGTATGAGTGCTGCTGGCATTGCTGCAGAGGTTGAAGGGGTGGGGGATCAGTCTGTCAGTGCTCAGACCATACGCTGCACACCGCATCAAATTGGTCTGCATGGCTGTCGTCCCAGAAGGAAGACGCTTCTAAAGATAATGCACAAGAAAGCCCACAAACAGATTGCTGAAGACAAGCAGACTAAGGACATGGATTACTGGAATCATGTCCTGTGGCCTGATGATGACCAAGATAAACTTATTTGGTTCAGATGGTGTCAAGCATGTGTAGTGGCAACCAGGTGAGGAGTACAAAGACAAGTTTATCTTGCCTACAGTCAAGCATGGTGGTGGGAGTGTCATGGTCTGGGGCTGTATGACTTTTGCCAGCACTGGGGAGCTACAGTTCACTGAGGGAACCATAAATGCCAACATGTACTGTGACATACTGAAGCAGAGCATGATCCCCTCCTTTCGGAGACTGGGCTGCAGGGCAGTATTCCAACATGATAAAGACCCCAAACACACCTCCAAGACGACCACTGCCTTGCTAAAGAAGCTGAGGGTAAAGGTGATGGACTGGCCAAGCATGTCTCCAGACCTAAACCCTATTGAGAATCTGTGGGGCATCCTCAAACAGAAGGTGGGGGAGCGCAAGGTCTCTAACATCCACCAGCTCCGTTATGTCATCATGAAGGAGTGTAAGAAGACTCCACTGGCAACCTGTGAAGTTCTGGTGAACTCCATGCCCAAGAGGGTTAAGGCAGTGCTGGAAAATAATGGTGGCCACACAAAATATTGACACTTTAGGCCCAATTTGGACATTTTCACTTAGGGGTGTACTCACTTTTGTTGCCAGCGGTTTAGACATTAATGGCTGTGTGTTCAGTTATTTTGAAGGGAAAGCAAATTTACACTGTTATACAAGCTGTACACTCACTACTTTACATTGTAGCAAAGTGTCATTTCTTCAGTGTTGTCACATGAAATGTATAATAAAATATTTACAAAAATGTGATGTACTCACTTTTGTGAGATACTGTATATAAAAAATGCCCTTGGTGAAAACACAACAGAAGTAGAGACCTTTGTGATCGGACCTAGGATTTAACTTTTCCTCACCCTATCCAAAACTAAACAAAATATAAGGGTTCTGGCCGGATGTCCTTGTATATAACACAGCACACTGGACAAAAAATGGAATGGAGAAAATGGTAGGTATATAAAATTGGATATACAGTGTAGAAAAAAGTACAGAAAAAAGCCTATACAGAACGATGTCTATAATGCAGTGCATCTTAGGAATTACGTAGGTATAAGCATGGGGGGGATGAATGACTACATTTTAAATTTGACGAAAGATATAAATATGATGAAAGGAAATGCTAACACAACAGGTCTATAGGTGGGACCCCCCATAGCACAAGCATCTTCTTCTAATCAGCAGTCCTGCAACACGCTCGGTGACAGAAAAAGTACCATAATGAACTGTGGTCCCCCTGTGCCACATATCTCCTGGTGTCTCTGTCCCGCACAGTCCCATTCCCTTCACCAGTGAGGTTTAGGTAATTAGGCCTGTGCAGTATGCCAGGCACGTACCACCGTTGTAGCAAAAGGACTGATTCTCTAGGAAAGTCTGTGCTAATTGCAGTAAAATGAAGCTACTTAATTACATATAAAAACACACACATTACTTTGCCAATGTTAAGGCAACCACAATCCTCGTAAAATTAACTGAATAGGATAGAGTACTTGATGACCTGAAATGAACCATAGGAATAAACGCATTGACGTGAACTATTTGTGCAGGGACAGATACCCCTTCCTTGTTTCTTTATAGGTAGACAAAAAGGAACAATAGTAAAAAAAAATTGGCGCCAACAGTGCAAAATTGTGACAAATGTATCAAGATAAATAAATAATCAGCTGACTATAGCACACCATTTCTGACAAAAAAAAAAAAAACTAAGAAATAGTACAATGCTACTATTATACAAATAGAACAAAATGAACCATATGACAGTTCCCGATGCTAAAAAAAAAAAAAATAATAATCTAAGAGACAGTAGTGTAAACAGTCCTCCATAAAGCCTCCAATCACTGTGCCTTAAAGTACTTAGAGACTTCTTATCCTGTTTTGGTGCTCCACCACAGTGTGGGTAAAATGCACACTTACCAACCATAAGTTATTAAAAGACCTCAACCATTTTTAATGGTGCTCCTCAGATCACTCTTCAGATGGTAAAGTAATCGATCCAAAATAGTCAGACACTCCATATAGCTTTCCCAATTGATCATATAGGCCAAGAACTCAAAGAAGATAATTTATAATAATATATTGTAGTACTTTATTTAAAATAGATAAAATACATAAAAATTGCACTTACATATCAGGGTGCTTCAGTTAGCACCAACCCATACAGCCTCGGGAGTAAACCCGCCCCGCCGCTCGTTCGAAGCCGGCGTGCGTTCCAAAACCCGGAAGTGTCGCGGAGTCCCCCACCGGAAGTGACGTAAAAAATGGCGGCAGCACAGCTTCAATGCATTTCGCAGGATATGCATCATCAGGAAGCTCAGGCTTAGCTTCCTAATGTTCAATAACACTTACGGGTCTTCTTCCAACTACAACTCCAATTCCAAAAAAGTTGGTACGCTGTGTAAAATCTACATAAAAAGCAGAATGCAATGATTTGCAAATCTCATAAACCCATATTTTATTCACAATACTAAACAAATCAAATGTTTAAACTGAGAAAATTTACAAATTTTAAGAATTTATTTTTTTTATTTTGAAATTGATGGTAGCAACAGGTCTCAAAAAGGTTGGGACAGGGCAACAAAAAGCTGGCAAAGTAAGTGGAGCAGGAAGAGCATTTTGTAACTAATTAGGATAATTGGGAACAGGTCAGTAACATGATTTGGTATAAATAGAGAATCAGAGTGTCTCAGAAGTAAAGATGGGCAGAGGTTGACCAATCTGTGAAAAGCCGCATCTAAAAAGTGTCAAACAATTTCAGAATAATGTTCAACATAAAATTGCAAAGACTTTAAATATATAATCATCTACAGTACTGAATATCAAAAGATTCAGAGAATCTGGAGAATCCTTTGTCCGCAAGGGACAGGGCTGAAGTGTAATATTGGATCCCTGTGATCTTCGGGCCCCCAGACTGCACTGCAATAAAAACAGACATCATTCTGTGATGGACATCACTGCACGGGCTCAGGAAAACTTCCAGAGATCACTGTCTGATCCCAGTTCACCATGCCATCCAAAAATGCAAGGTAAAGCTCCATCATGCAAAGAAAAAGCAATATCTGAACATGATCCAGAAATGCCTCTTCTCTGGACCAAAGTTCATTTAAAATGGTCTGTTGCAAATTGGAAAACTGTTCTGTGGTCAGAAGAATCGAAATTTGACATTTGTTTGGCAACCATGGGTGCCATATCCTCGGGACTGAAGAAGAGAGAGACCTTCCGACTTGTTATCAGTGCTCAGTTCAAAAGCCTACATCTCTGATGGTAGGAGTGTGCATTAGTGCCTATGGAATGAGCAGCTTGCACATCTGGAAAAGGCACCATCAATGCTGAAAGATATATCCAGGTTTTAGAGAAGTGTATGCTCCCTCCTAAATGATGTATTTTTCAGTGAAGGCCTTTTAAATCTAGCAACAGTCACCTGGTGGGGGGGGGGGGTAAAAAAAGGAGTCTAAACCCATTGTTTTATGCCACCCACCACAGTCCTACCAATAAAACCTGACAGGGGATTACAGATGTCGTGGCTGCAATGCTTCGTTTCATGACCATGGCATTTTTGACTCAGGCTGCAGAGTGTGACAGGCTGCTACACCTGTTACACTCACCCATTGAGATCAATGGGGCTGCACTGCAACGGTCTGAAAGAGCATTAAAGGGAAAAATACACACCACCTTCTGTCAACTGCAAGTCAACTGCAACCACACCTGCAAGGAATATTGAATGATCTCAGAGGAATCTCAAAACCTCAGGGTAACCTGGCTGTGCCATGGCATTCCCTAATAATACATTATAGTACGTAAGCAAAAGATAAAATCATTTTCCTTAAAAAAAATAAATATAAATAAGTAATCAGACTGCATTTATAAATTGCAACCAAAAAGACAGAAATGATATAAATCAAGCTCTAGAGAAATTGTAGTCTTCAGTAGCAAAGTAATTACACACTTGCGAGTATGCTGAGTGCTGGACTGCTGCAATGCAGTTTCTCCTGCCAGCCACCACATTACTATTGTGCCCGGTAGTAACATGGAAACTTGAGGGTCAAAGCGCAGCACACAGCACAGGACCAGGTGTCCCACACTCAGACATCGAAGAGCTTTTGGCAAGTGCAGATCTCCACCAATGGTATCATTTAAGTCAGCACCTGCCAGAAAGGTAAGTACTAACACTCTTCTTTTACAGCGGGCCCCAATAATTTACTCTTCACGTGACTGGATAATTGAAGTGGATCTTCACCTAGTTTATTGAGTCATGATTCTGGACTCAGTAAATTAGCCTCATTATAGAAACTGCTCTTACTTTCATTGCCATGTTTCATCAGAGGAATATCTCTATTTTAGATGCTTTACGTTTAAAGCTTCTTTACTGCTACAAAAAAATGCCAAATGGCGGGCATGAATACTCACCCACCCTGCCAATACTGACTATGGCAGACAGAAAGCTGTACGGAGTGAGGAGATCACAACACTTGCTCAGTGTCTGGACATTGGAGATAATTATACAAAATTGCTGGGCCCAGAGAGAATTTTGTATTACATAGTAACATTAATCCAGACACTGACAGACCAGAGAGATATGTTACCTAATCTAATTAATGAACTGCTGCATGTCTAAATGTGATTTTCTTGGTTACAGATTGCTTTTAATAAATATTCCAATGAATCTAGTAGGGTGTTGCTGTCATTGGCTGCATTCGTCTTTTTCAACCACGATTGCTTTAGTTAATGATAGGCATATGGAAATGCCTGCCAGTGTCCTTGTTATACCTCTGCATTTACCTAGCATCTGGATTTGTTTTTATTGTAACATATAACAGGCTATGATTAAACGCCCACAGTAAGTTGTGCAGCTTCATGTACTGATTTTAAAGCAAACCTGTGCCGTACTACAGGTTCACTTTAAAGCAAATCTTTCCTCCTCTTTCACTAAAATCTCATCAGCAAGCAATTCTGCATGCTGATATAAAATCGACTTACATTTAGTTGAAAAATGTTTTTTGCTTTTACTTACAAATACTGTTTTTCCACTTCCTGGTTAAGTGAGGCGCCGGTGATGTAACAAAGACTACATCACCAGTGCCTTCCCCTCAGATGATGTGCACTGTCCCATGTTCCAGAAGGCAGACCCAGAGTTTCAGGAGATGGATTCATCTGCCCTTAGTGAAAATGGCCACCTTGAGAAGAATGGGGAGGAAAGGAAAGATTAGGTATACAAAGAATAAAAAGCCTGCGATTATCTGTAAGCATATGTTTGTAGACAGCCAGAGCTAAAAGTTTCTAAAAAGGTGCCTTTGGAATAATTTATAACCTGTTACTACCCACGTAACACATGTTTAGTGGCAAAAGGGTGGGCTTAAATGCCCACACACTGCACATATGTGCCGCTTGGCTTGTCAATCCTTCACAACCCCCAGACATTCAGAAATTTTTTAAGGGATGCTGGAGCAGGCAGGAAGGGGTTAAAATAAGTTCCTCTTTAATGAAAGCTTCACTGGCTGTTCCAAAATATATCTTGCACAAAAAGAATATACTTGGCAGTTTTCTCTATTGCATTTATCCCTATATAAAATCCAAACCATCCTGTGTACAGTGGTGGAACTAATCTCTATGAGAGCTGGACCTACACAGTACAGCATAGTGTAAGGTATACATGCATAATAGTAGACATTATTCATTTCTGTTCTGCCAACATGTATCAACAGGGATAAACACTGCTATGTAATCCTATAAATCCAAATTGGCATTAGTCAATCCTAAGGAAAAGAAAAAAATCAATGAGAGTTTGGGTTTCTATTGGAATATACCACATTATAATGTGAACAGTACCAACTGGATTACTTTTAGATGTACAACTACACTTTTGCACACCCAGTTGCTTGCGTTCACTATAGGTGAAAATTATGTGCAAATCTTAAATTTTTCATCATAAAAGTCTAGCTTGGAATCCCCCCATTTGTCTCCTGAACAGTGGTGGCTGGTGCTCAATTTTTTTTTGGGGGGGGGGGGACGTTAGCAAATATTGATTCTCCGCCCTGAGCCCAGCCATTTTGAAGCCAATTAGAGCCTCAAGCTCTAATCATGTGCTTCCAAAAAAAAAAAAAAAAATTATAGAAACATATGAATCCGGCACCCTGCATAGAAATTAGGGGGTGGCGCCCGTGCGCCCTTTATGGACCAGCCGTCGCTGCTCCTGAACGTCCCTATTGGTGCCTTAAAGGGGTTGTAAAGGTAAAAGTTTTTTCACCTTAATTAATACCGCCGCCCCCAGCCCCCCGTTTTACTTACCTGACCCCTCGAAAGTGGCGTTCGCTCCCGACATCCTCTTCGCCGCTCAGCCTGGCCGCTGATTGGCTACAGTGGATGGATTGATAGCAGCGCAGCCATTGGCTCGCGCTGCTGTCAATCACATCCAATGACGTGGCGCGCCGGGGGGCGGGGCCGAGTGATACAGTGAGCGGCTATAGCCGCCGGCTGTATCACGGGAGCGAGTGAGCTCGCATTAAGGTGGTGAGTCCTTGCGGGGAGGAGCTGAAACAGCAGCCGAGGGACCCCAGAAGACCAGGTTCAAGGCCAAAACGAGCTGCACAGTGAAGGTAAGTATAACATGTTTGTTATTTAAAAAAAAAAAAAAAAATACCTTTACAACCCCTTTAATGTTATGGACTGCTTTACTAACCAATAAATGAAAGAGGAGGGGGAGGGGGCTGAGCCAGCCATGACTTTCATTGGAAGATCTGCATATATCTTTAGTTGCTTATCTCTCTGGATCGACTGATGATTTAAAAGTGTGGCCTTTACTAAAGGTGACCTCTGCTAATGAACTTCTTCATCATATGCTCAGCTCAAACTGGCTATTCTTGTGATAGGTTGACCTGAATTGTTGCATCTACAAAATGTTCTTTTTTTTATGTCAAATACATACATGTGGAAGCTGCCAGTGCTTTCTTGGTTTAAAGGGTGCAACAATCAGTGCTGTCATCCTGATTCTGGTTGTACTGCCTAGTTACTGGCCTGGAACAAGTCTACAGGATGAGAGTTCAGATTGCACTTGCAGAATGCTTGTTCCAGGTCAGTGACTCACTAGGTAGTGAACTATAATCACAATGGCCACCCCATAGCCTGTCCCTCAACCACGTTAGCAAGGTCACTTGCTATTTAAGGCCTGCTTCACACCTATGGGCTTTGTGGTGCACTACAGTTCATTTAACATGGGTTCTATGCTTTTTTCAGCCGCTGTGTTTTTAGAAAGGGTCAGGAAATTTTTTAAACGCAAAACTGTGCTTTTTTTTTTTGTTTGTTTCAATAGACCTCAATGGAAAAGATGTTAGCAAGGTCACTTGCCATTTAAGGCCTGGTTCACACCTATTGGCTTTCTGGTGCACTACAGTTCATTTAACATTGGTTCTATGCTTTTTTCAGCCGCTGAATTTTTAGAAAGGGTCAGGGACTTTTTTAAACGTAAAACTGTGCTTTTTTTGTTTCAATAGACCTCAATGGCGAAGACGCAGAAAAACATGTAGTGTGTTTTTGCTGTGATTTTGCTATGATTTGTGCTTTTTAATCTCCCAAACAACCAATTAGCCCCAAAAAAAAAAAAAAAAAAAAAAAAAAAAAAAAGCATAAAAAAATGCAAAATCGCGGTAAAGTCGTGTGTGCAAAAACGAAAAATGCACAGCAAAAAGCACTGCAGAAATTATCTTAAGCAAACTGAATTGCATAGGTGTGAACCAAGCCTTACTGCCCTTGCAGGTTCTCTTTAAACCACATCTGTCTCATATGAAAAATATTCAATGTTGTAGAGCAAATTGAATCAACATGGAAATCACTTTTAAATTCATGCGGACACTGCGAAGAGCTCCATAGTGGAAAATCAACAGTTTCACCCCTTCACCTTTATTCAGTTCCTGGACACTGCAGATAGTTATCCAATATAGGAACACCCAGAAAATGTAGCATTACACTATTACATTAATTTGGCCATTGCCAGACACGCTATTACATCTATTAAGTCATGCATATTATGTAATATTAGTCACAGATTGCCTTAAAATAACCATAAACCATTCATATGCTCCCATATATCCTTTTCTTATATAGATATGTTATATATTAGAAATGGCAGAAAGAAGACAGGTTGTGGTGCAACAGAATCATCCAATCACTAAATTGTTTCATTTCCATGAATGCAAAAAACTTGGCATCCTATGCTCAGTGACATTACCCACGCTTATATAACACATACATCCAATGTACAGCTAATGTATATTAATAGACAGCAAAGATGTGCATCCAACGTGAGCAGTTAACTGAAGCAAATGCAAGTGGATTGATGTTTGATAGCACACTCAATCCTATTGTATGTGCTTCATTACATTCTTGATTTGCCCACAGAATGCAGAATAGTGAACATATAGAGTATATACAGCACACAAAAACCATATGTGAATACATACATAAAAGCAGCTAGAGAAGATTGATATCTGATCAATCTATAGACAAATACAATATGTAAAATGGAAAGAATATAAGTGCTGTAGAGTATCCTAGCAGGAAACAGCTGAGGGAATCCAGCAGCAGCTCCTATTGTATCCTTGTTCCATAGATGCTTATGTATACATTTTCCCAAGACTGCGTGCAGTACATTGTTCCCTATGCTTCCAGTGAAACCGTTTCTGCTGACACCACATATTATTAAGCAATACCTTTCATTTAATGTTCATCAATATCACAAAAACACATTTGTTTCTAAACATAGACAAATTCCTTTCTAATAATTCCAATGCATCACTCAGTACATTAGTAATGTAATAACGTGGCTAGATTTCCATGTATTATATAGCATTACGGGAACCTTAAAAATGAGCACGTCAACAAAAATGCATGCCATTTTCCATAGTGTTGTTAACACTAGCAGCAGTAAATCCATTACATTGTACTGACACACATAGTTCCTGAGTTGGCTGTGAACATTAGAGGGTGGTCCAAGTTGGCGGCACAGTCCGACCAGGCTGTCGTATAAACAGGCATACGCGGCTCACCTTAAGGGAAAACAATAGAGACAGGCTGAAAATATTAGTCGATCGCCACTTCTCTACAGATCAATCAGCTGGAAAGTCTGGGGTGCTCAGCTAGTGTCCATAAATATGAGGATGATCTCCCAATGCAGCCAAAAATTAGGCAATTGTCATGTTTTTGTTGCCAAAGAGCAAAAGAAGTTTAGAACAGCCATTTATTTCAGTTTACTGTGTCCGCAGCTGTGAAATATGACAATGGATTGGTTGCTTGAGGTACTCCGCTCTGCACCTCTCTCTATTGCAGGGTCTCTGAACTTTTCAGTACGAGGGCCACATAGTATATTTTACAAATATTTGCAGTTCTATAAATTAACAAATCAAATTTTAAAAAGTTTTACTTGGGAGTGTTATAAATCAGATTGCTATGATTTAGAACAGGGGTCTTCAAACTTTCTAAACCAGGGGCCAGTTCACTGTCTTTCAGACTTTAGGGGGCTGGACTGTGGCCATTAGGAGTAGAAAAGGTCTCAACGTCAGTGGGGCAAAACCAATGCCCCGTCATTGATGTCAGTGGAAGGAATTGTGCCCCTTCACTGGTGTCAGTTGGGGGAATAATGCCCCATTGTTGGTATCAGTGGATAAAATGGTGTCGCAAGGGCCGAAAAAAAGAAAGCAAAGGGCTGCAGTTTGGAGACCACTAATTAGAAGAAAAAAAACCTTCAGGATAAGGCTGATAGACCTTTTCTGAGTCATTGTTATCTGCTAATGACTATGTGCTGTGTAATTAACCTGTACCATTCAATCAGAATGTGCTTTCAACTATTTGAATTCCATAAAGTGAATTATGGCTGTTTGCTATGAGTTATTGACTTCAGCATATCATCGGCACTGTCTGTGTTGCCTTACTGAAAAAAAAGTCCAAACTAAGAAATAATCTGCAAGGTGCATTAAGCCACAGCAAACAATCATCTCTCATTGCTCTTGACACCTCCAATAGATGAAAGCCATGTTAGACTGGCTGCAAAGAGTTAACTCATATCACTGCTCATTCATGGTCTTAATACATAAGCTCCAAAGTGGTTTCCAAATAATCCACGCTTTGCAATCAAAATGCCTCTTAAAGCAGAACTCCAAATGGTGAAATGCACAGCCAAACACATAAATACGTGAGCTGCATTACCTGCCGGAAGATGCAAAATTCTGTCCAGTTTGGTGATATACATACCCCTGCCACAATATGGCTTGAAGGTAACATTACTACCTGGACCTGTAGCTCTGTGTCTTTGTGTGCCACCTTGCCAATTTCTCCTGCTTACTGGACTGTGAATGAACATCAACACACAGGTGAGGTCCTCATTGTGTTCTCCATCTACTGTATGTTGCCTACACATCTCAACCCCTAACCTGAAACATGTTAGAGTAACAGGCTAAGGCTTGGTTCAAAACACAAGCAGATTGGAAGCTGAAAGACTGTCTCTTCATCATAGTGTCATGATGACAGCTGAAGCACAAGAGGCCCGTACACACGATCAGACTTTTTGACAACAAACATGCAAATTAGCTGTTTTAAGGCAACATCCAACCGTGTGTATGCTCCATCGGACAAACTTTTTCGGTTTTCATCGGAAAAATGTTGGCTGTGCGAACAGACAAACTTGGCGGCAACTAAAGTCCGATCGTGTGTACGCAAAACCATCGGACTTTAGTACAAAATACAAACACGCATGCTGAGAACCAATGCAAACGATCAGACAACAATACAGAAGTTGACCAAAGGGTGGCGCCGGAGAACTGAATGTCCTCTTTTGAAGTGTCGTCAGTACGTTGAAACGTCATTACGTTCGTGTTTGTTGCCTAAAAAGTCCTGCCGTTTGTATGCTTAACAAGTTCACGGCCAACGCCTTTTGTACAGAAATCCACAGGAAAGTTTGTATAAAGTCCGATCGTGTGTATGAGGCTTTATAGGCACAAAAAAAGCAGGGCAGCCACAAAATGTCCCCAGGGATGGTGGGGAAAGAAATTGTACACAACCAAACCACTGCCAGGCACTCGTGCTATAATACACCAGAATGTAAACTGTCCATGGGCCATATGTGTGGGGCTAATGATAGTGATAATTGGAAGTCCAGAGCCCATTAACATAAGTAGCTGGAAGTCAAATAAAACACAGTTTATCACAACAATGAAGCAGCAATGAAGCACTTGGTTCACACGAACGCAACTTGGGATCCGACTTGTGAAACCCCAAGTCACATGACATATGAAATCCCATGTTCGTCAATGAGAGCTGTCCTAATTAGCACTACTGAAGTCACTCCGACTTTAGAAAAGGTCCCTGTACTACTTTAGGGCAACTTCTACCAGACTTGTGCCTCAAAGTAGTACTCAAGTCACCAGGAAGTCTCCTGGCAAAGTTCTCACTGTAAGTCACGACTTTGAGATTGCGACAGTGTGAAGCGAGCCTTATAGATGAATGATGGATTCCTGTTTACAGCCCAATATCCAGCTTGCAGGAAATTCTATAATATAAAGATTCATTATATATATATTATATATATATATAAAATTCTACTAGCAGTAGAGTGAGTCTATGTAGTTTTTGGAGTTCCGCTTTAATATATGAAGTCAGATGACTAAATGAATACATTATACAGCAGCATAAAGGCCTACAGCTTAAATGAATTGGGCAACTGCCCCTGAGCCCATGTGGGGGCCCAATCATTACTGCTGCCTATATAAAAATCTGTACAGGAAAAACAGGAATTCCAATTCCCTTCAAAATCCTTTCTACCTCAGTATTCTATTGCTCGAGGAGACTCTAGCTAGCTTATAGTAGTGAAAATAATATTTGGTGCAATATATATATATATATATATATATATATATATATATATATATATATATATATAGCATCTTGAGAGCCAAACAGGGCAGTCAAAGGTTTCTGCAATATAAGAAAATAAGAAGGGCCTGCCTTGCCTTAGGGCCCTGCAGATTTTGGTTATGCTACCAAGCAGGCTACAAGCATCACAATCATATCCCTTATAATTTTATCGGCACAGGTTGGGCGTTTTCTGCGCGCACCGTGAATACAGATGTATCCTCCAGGTTTTGTACACACAAATTCTACATTAGTCAGAGAATGTTGAATCAGCTAAATGTCTTTTTAAAGCCAAATTTTTCTGCCCAGTAAACATTCCCACAGACGAGTATTAGGTAGAGAGTCTCAGCATAGAGCATGGGTATGGACGCAGACGAATGTGGTACACCTGTACCTCTTCAGCGACTCCGAACATTCAGCCTGGCTTGGTCTGCCAAGCACGTTCCAGCACAATTTAATATTCTGTGCACAGACCTATACATTTATGGCGGGAGATGAAATGTTTATTACCACCACTGTTAATTAGCTCACCCCCGGATCATATAGTAAAACCACAAATTACTGTAAGGGTTACTTCATTATTTTATAAAAAGTACATGATGAGCTTTTCTTCCTTTAATTCATAATAAATGGACACACCTGTATTTTACTCAGTTTGGTACCCAGTGGAAGACCGGAATGTCAATATTTAAACAAAGAAGAAAAAAAAAGAAAAAAAAAAACACATAATTTGTCTGACAAATAAAGATTCTTCCAACTTGAGCCGTTAACCCTTTCTAGGGTCTTCTGTAGCACAATACTGATGTGTACAACATAAAAAATTAACAATTCGTCTTTATGTTGTAAAGTTACAAAATATGTAAAAAGCCTAATACAAAATATTTAGGAGTTCAGAGCCAGCAGATTTTCTGCTAAACGTGAATGCAAAAACATATTTGGATGGGAGGACAGATTACATTTTTAGGGAATACAGTTCATGATTTGGATATGAAACGATCTGATGGTGCATAGATGTACGCGTTCAGTGAGATAGATAGATAGATAGATAGATAGATAGATAGATAGATAGATAGATAGATAGATAGATAGATAGATAGATAGATAGATATGCAATGTATGGTTGAGTAAGTGGCATTACAACCAAATTTTGGTATCGCCCTGCAGGAAAGGTGTGGGAAAAGCACACATCTGGGATAGGCACAATGGGGATCATAATCCATGCAAGCAAAAAATGCAAGACAATGGTTATGAAAACTGGAACAAAAGAAAATGAAAGCGCCTGCACACTGCAACCACATGCATGCCTTTAGAAGACTTGAGTCATTTTGACAGTTAAAAATCACACCCACTAGACTGTAAGCTCTTCTGGTAACTCATGTAGACAACCTGCCCAATGCCATCTTTAGCAGAAATAGACATATGATCTCCTATATATATACACCACAGACGCTTCTATATTCTGGGTAGATTTATGACCTCATATATACAGCAGCCCCCATCCTGCATGGAAGCATGACCCCAATATATACCACAGATCTCATCTTGTATAGAAGTATGACCCCCATATATACTACAGCCCCCTTTCCTATGACCCTCTGGTATAGACTTATTCTATCCCCTCCCCATATACCAGTCCCTCATCCTGCATAGACATATGATATCCTATAAACCACAGCCCCCCCCCCCCCAGACATGGCACCCCTCCATATACCACCCCATCCTGTACAGATGTAGGACAACCTATATACCACCCCATCCTGTATAGACGTATGACCCTCCCCCCCAATATAAAAAGCCCATCCTGTATAGATGTAGGACAACCTATATACCACCCCATCCTGTATAGACGTATGACCCCCCCCCCCAATATACCACCCCATTTTGTATAGACGTAGGTCCCTCTTATATACCACCCCATCCTGTGCAGACATATGACCCCCAAAAATATCTTGTACAGAAGTATGACCCCCCATATACACCACAGCCCCCCATCCTGAAGAGGTTTACAATGACCCTCCAGGTACCATAGCCCCCATCCTAAACAGACCTCTTATGACCCCCCTATATATTATAGCCCTCCCCGTCCTGCAGAGGTAAGTAGGACCACTTATGGGCTATGGATGGGGGGGCACCATTGACGAGGTGCCATGCTGGGATGACAGATGTCACATGGAGTGACAGGAGGACAATGTGGGGTCGGTAAAGTTTCCTGGCACAATGGTGGGTATGATGATGACACACAGAGGTAGTGGGGGTGTCCTCTGTGCCCCCCAGTGTAGGGGTGTGACTGACCTGAGGGGTCTGAGTCGGATCTCCTTCTTGTTGTCCACCACAGCGGGCACACAGTTGGTGAGTTCGGTCCAGTCGGCGTGCAGCCCGCAGCTCCAGCCGGTGGAGAACCTGGAGAAGAGCCATGTCTCCTTCTTGCCGGGCCGGTGACAGGTGCACTTCTTCTGGCCGGCCTTACACTCGCACGGTTGCTCCAGGCGGATGTTGCGGACCAGGTGGCGGCCGAAGGTGGTGCCCCCGGTCTTCTGGATGTGCAGGAAGACGATCAGGTCGTCCCCGTTGATGTTGAAGTCCACCTTCCTCAGCAGCTCCTCGGCGCTGTAATTGAATTTGGGGCTGAATTTGGCCGGACTCTCGTCCTCCGCCCAGTACGGGTCCACCAGGGATGAGCTGAACGCCTGCAGGCGGAGCTGCTGGCACTCGGTGCCCGGGCACACATACTGCAGGACGATCACTGCGAACAGGAACACGATCACCAGGGCCAGCAGCAGCTTGTTGGACTTGTCATCCATGTTCACATCCGTGCCGGCCGACAGACAAGACCATTCCGACAACCAGCCGCTCACACCGGGGGGCACCGGGAACGTGGGCAGCCGATCTGCTTCATAGCTCCTTTCTTCTTCACACCAGTCCCAGCGATCCGTCCTCTCCACAATGTACACACACGGCTGGAGAGACAGGAGGAGGCGATGTACACGCCCCCTACCGCTCACACCTCCCCCCCCATTCCTCCGATACATGGAGAGCCCGCCCCGACACGCCTCCATTCTACTATCCACTGCTGTCTTCTCTATCCATAACCACGCCTCCATTCTACTATCCACTGCTGTCTTCTCTATCCCTAACCACGCCCCCTTCTACTATCCACAGACGTTCTCCATCCCTAACCACGCCCCATTCTACTATCCACAGCCGTTCTCTATCCCTAACCACGCCCCCTTCTAATATCCACTTGTCTTCTCTATCCTTAGCCACGCCCCGTTCCACTATCCGCAGCCGTCTTCTCTATCCCTAGCTACGCCTCTCTTTTAATAGCGATAGCCATCGTCTCTACCCCCTAGCCACGCCTTCCTTACACAATCAACGCCCCTTCTACTATCCTAAGCAGCCTGTTCCTATCCCTAGCCCCGCCTCTTCGCCTGTCCACCGCCCCCGTTTATCAAGCCTTCTTCTTTGATTCCTAAGACCCGCCCCTTCTACTATTCACAGCCGTCTTCTCCTATTCCTAGCCCTGCCTCCTTCTGTCCCCAGCGGTCTCTTCCTATCTCCATCCCCGCCCCATCTCCTATCACTAGTCGTTTTCTATCCACGCCTCCTTTATCTATGTATCCGCCCCCTCTACTATTCCTATGGTTAGCTTCTCTTATTCCCCGCCCCTTTCTCCTCCTATACTCCGCCCAGTGTGTGCACAGCTTGTGTGCTGCAAGGAGGAAGCGGCTGACTCAGATCGGCTCTATGGGGGTCCTCTCTATAGCTTTCCACTGAACAAGTGTTACAGGAGAAGAGGCGAATAAACCGCATCACTTCTATCACAGGAAAGGGAAAAGATGCCTCCTGTACATGGATTGTTTGCTTTTATCATTTAGATTTTGGAGTTTTGCCAGTGCGGCTGGTGTTCAAAATTTTTAGGGGGCGCAAACTGAAAAATTCTGATAAATACTGAAACAAACACATCAGATGCAGCCACTGTGCCCATCATATGCAACCACTGTGCCCATCATATGGAACCACTGTGCCCATCATATGGAACCACTGTGCCCATCATATGCAACCACTGTGCCCATCATATGGAACCACTGTGCCCATCATATGCAACCACTGTGCCCATCATATAGAACCACTGTGCCCATCATATGCAACCACTGTGCCCATCATATAGAACCACTGTGCCCATCATATGCAACCACTGTGCCCATCATATAGAACCACTGTGCCCATCATATGCAACCACTGTGCCCATCATATAGAACCACTGTGCCCATCATATAGAACCACTGTGCCCATCATATGGAACCACTGTGCCCATCATATGCAACCACTGTGCCCATCATATAGAACCACTGTGCCCATCATATGCAACCACTGTGCCCATCATATAGAACCACTGTGCCCATCATATGCAACCACTGTGCCCATCATATGCAACCACTGTGCCCATCATATAGAACCACTGTGCCCATCATATGGAACCACTGTGCCCATCATATGCAACCACTGTGCCCATCATATGCAACCACTGTGCCCATCATATGCAACCACTGTGCCCATCATATGGAACCACTTTGCCCATCATATGGAACCACTGTGCCCATCATATGCAACCACTGTGTCCATCATATGGAACCACTGTGCCCATCATATGCAACCACTGTGTCCATCATATGCAACCACTGTGCCCATCATATGGAACCACTGTGCCCATCATATGGAACCACTGTGTCCATCATATGCAACCACTGTGCCCATCATATGGAACCACTGTGTCCATCATATGGAACCACTGTGCCCATCATATGGAACCACTGTGCCCATCATATTCAACCACTGTGCCCATCATATGCAACCACTGTGCACATCATATGGAACCACTGTGCCCATCATATGGAACCACTGTGCCCATCATATGCAACCACTGTGCCCATCATATGCAACCACTGTGCCCATCATATAGAACCACTGTGCCCATCATATGCAACCACTGTGCCCATCATATAGAACCACTGTGCCCATCATATGCAACCACTGTGCCCATCATATGCAACCACTGTGCCCATCATATAGAACCACTGTGCCCATCATATGGAACCACTGTGCCCATCATATGCAACCACTGTGCCCATCATATGCAACCACTGTGCCCATCATATGGAACCACTTTGCCCATCATATGGAACCACTGTGCCCATCATATGCAACCACTGTGCCCATCATATGGAACCACTGTGCCCATCATATGCAACCACTGTGCCCATCATATGCAACCACTGTGCCCATCATATGGAACCACTGTGCCCATCATATGGAACCACTGTGTCCATCATATGCAACCACTGTGCCCATCATATGGAACCACTGTGTCCATCATTTGCAACCATTGTGCCCATCATATGGAATCACTGTGCCCATCATATTCAACCACTGTGCCCATCATATGCAACCACTGTGTCCATCATATGGAACCACTTTGCACATCATATGGAACCACTGTGTCCATCATATGGAACCACTGTGCCCATCATATGGAACCACTGTGTCCATCATATGGAACCACTGTGCCCATCATATGCAACCACTGTGTCCATCATATGGAACCACTGTGTCCATCATATGCAACCACTGTGTCCATCATATGGAACCACTGTGCCCATCATATGCAACCACTGTGCCCATCATATGCAACCACTGTGCCCATCATATGCAACCACTGTGCCCATCATATGCAACCACTGTGCCCATCATATGCAACCACTGTGTCCATCATATGGAACCACTGTGCCCATCATATGGAACCACTGTGTCCATCATATGCAACCACTGTGTCCATCATATGGAACCACTGTGTCCATCATATGCAACCACTGTGTCCATCATATGGAACCACTGTGCCCATCATATGCAACCACTGTGTCCGTCATATGCAACCACTATGTCCGTCATATGCAACCACTGTGTCCATCATATGGAACCACTGTGCCCATCATATGCAACCACTGTGTCCGTCATATGCAACCACTGTGTCCGTCATGTGCAACCACTGTGTCCATCATATGGAACCACTGTGCCCATCATATGCAACCACTGTGCCCATCATATAGAACCACTGTGCCCATCATATGCAACCACTGTGCCCATCATATAGAACCACTGTGCCCATCATATGCAACCACTGTGCCCATCATATAGAACCACTGTGCCCATCATATGCAACCACTGTGCCCATCATATGCAACCACTGTACCCATCATATAGAACCACTGTGCCCATCACATGGAACCACTGTGCCCATCATATGCAACCACTGTGCCCATCATATAGAACCACTGTGCCCATCATATGCAACCACTGTGCCCATCATATAGAACCACTGTGCCCATCATATGCAACCACTGTGCCCATCATATAGAACCACTGTGCCCATCATATGCAACCACTGTGCCCATCATATAGAACCACTGTGCCCATCATATGCAACCACTGTGCCCATCATATGCAACCACTGTGCCCATCATATGGAACCACTGTGCCCATCATATGGAACCACTGTGCCCATCATATGCAACCACTGTGCCCATCATATAGAACCACTGTGCCCATCATATGCAACCACTGTGCCCATCATATAGAACCACTGTGCCCATCATATGCAACCACTGTGCCCATCATATAGAACCACTGTGCCCATCATATGGAACCACTGTGCCCATCATATGCAACCACTGTGCCCATCATATAGAACCACTGTGCCCATCATATGCAACCACTGTGCCCATCATATAGAACCACTGTGCCCATCATATGCAACCACTGTGCCCATCATATGCAACCACTGTGCCCATCATATAGAACCACTGTGCCCATCATATGGAACCACTGTGCCCATCATATGCAACCACTGTGCCCATCATATGCAACCACTGTGCCCATCATATGGAACCACTTTGCCCATCATATGGAACCACTGTGCCCATCATATGCAACCAATGTGTCCATCATATGGAACCACTGTGCCCATCATATGCAACCACTGTGTCCATCATATGCAACCACTGTGCCCATCATATGGAACCACTGTGTCCATCATATGCAACCACTGTGCCCATCATATGGAACCACTGTGTCCATCATATGGAACCACTGTGCCCATCATATGGAACCACTGTGCCCATCATATTCAACCACTGTGCCCATCATATGCAACCACTGTGCACATCATATGGAACCACTGTGCCCATCATATGGAACCACTGTGCCCATCATATGCAACCACTGTGCCCATCATATGCAACCACTGTGCCCATCTTATAGAACCACTGTGCCCATCATATGCAACCACTGTGCCCATCATATAGAACCACTGTGCCCATCATATGCAACCACTGTGCCCATCATATGCAACCACTGTGCCCATCATATAGAACCACTGTGCCCATCATATGGAACCACTGTGCCCATCATATGCAACCACTGTGCCCATCATATGCAACCACTGTGCCCATCATATGGAACCACTTTGCCCATCATATGGAACCACTGTGCCCATCATATGCAACCACTGTGCCCATCATATGGAACCACTGTGCCCATCATATGCAACCACTGTGCCCATCATATGCAACCACTGTGCCCATCATATGGAACCACTGTGTCCATCATATGCAACCACTGTGCCCATCATATGGAACCACTGTGTCCATCATATGCAACCATTGTGCCCATCATATGGAATCACTGTGCCCATCATATTCAACCACTGTGCCCATCATATGCAACCACTGTGTCCATCATATGGAACCACTTTGCACATCATATGGAACCACTGTGTCCATCATATGGAACCACTGTGCCCATCATATGGAACCACTGTGTCCATCATATGGAACCACTGTGCCCATCATATGCAACCACTGTGTCCATCATATGGAACCACTGTGTCCATCATATGCAACCACTGTGTCCATCATATGGAACCACTGTGCCCATCATATGCAACCACTGTGCCCATCATATGCAACCACTGTGCCCATCATATGCAACCACTGTGTCCATCATATGGAACCACTGTGCCCATCATATGGAACCACTGTGTCCATCATATGCAACCACTGTGTCCATCATATGGAACCACTGTGTCCATCATATGCAACCACTGTGCCCATCATATGCAACCACTGTGTCCGTCATATGCAACCACTATGTCCGTCATATGCAACCACTGTGTCCGTCATATGGAACCACTGTGCCCATCATATGCAACCACTGTGTCCGTCATATGCAACCACTGTGTCCGTCATATGCAACCACTGTGTCCGTCATATGCAACCACTGTGTCCGTCATATGGAACCACTGTGCCCATCATATGGAACCACTGTGCCCATCATATGGAACCACTGTGCCCATCATATGCAACCACTGTGTCCATCATATGGAACCACTGTGCCCATCATATGCAACCACTGTGTCCATCATATGGAACCACTGTGCCCATCATATGCAACCACTGTGCCCATCATATGCAACCACTGTGCCCATCATATGCAACCACTGTGTCCATCATATGGAACCACTGTCCCGATCATATGCAACCACTGTGTCCATCATATGGAACCACTGTGTCCATCATATGCAACCATTGTGCCCATCATATGGAACCACTGTGCCCATCATATTCAACCACTGTGCCCATCATATGCAACCACTGTGTCCATCATATGGAACCACTGTGCACATCATATGGAACCACTGTGTCCATCATATGGAACCACTGTGCCCATCATATGGAACCACTGTGTCCATCATATGGAACCACTGTGCCCATCATATGCAACCACTGTGTCCATCATATGGAACCACTGTGTCCATCATATGCAACCACTGTGTCCATCATATGGAACCACTGTGCCCATCATATGCAACCACTGTGCCCATCATATGCAACCACTGTGCCCATCATATGCAACCACTGTGCCCATCATATGGAACCACTGTGTCCATCATATGGAACCACTGTGCCCATCATATGGAACCACTGTGTCCATCATATGCAACCACTGTGTCCATCATATGGAACCACTGTGTCCATCATATGCAACCACTGTGTCCATCATATGGAACCACTGTGCCCATCATATGCAACCACTGTGTCCGTCATATGCAACCACTGTGTCCATCATATGCAACCACTGTGTCCATCATATGGAACCACTGTGCCCATCATATGCAACCACTGTGTCCGTCATATGCAACCACTGTGTCCATCATATGGAACCACTGTGCCCATCATATGGAACCACTGTGCCCATCATATGGAACCACTGTGCCCATCATATGCAACCACTGTGTCCATCATATGGAACCACTGTGCCCATCATATGCAACCACTGTGTCCATCATATGGAACCACTGTGCCCATCATATGCAACCACTGTGCCCATCATATGCAACCACTGTGCCCATCATATGCAACCACTGTGTCCATCATATGGAACCACTGTGTCCATCATATGGAACCACTGTGCCCATCATATGGAACCACTGTGCCCATCATATGGAACCACTGTGCCCATCATATGCAACCACTGTGTCCATCATATGGAACCACTGTGCCCATCATATGCAACCACTGTGTCCATCATATGGAACCACTGTGCCCATCATATGCAACCACTGTGTCCGTCATATGCAACCACTGTGTCCGTCATATGCAACCACTGTGTCCGTCATATGGAACCACTGTGCCCATCATATGGAACCACTGTGCCCATCATATGGAACCACTGTGCCCATCATATGCAACCACTGTGTCCATCATATGGAACCACTGTGCCCATCATATGCAACCACTGTGTCCGTCATATGGAACCACTGTGCCCATCATATGCAACCACTGTGCCCATCATATGCAACCACTGTGCCCATCATATGCAACCACTGTGTCCATCATATGGAACCACTGTGTCCATCATATGGAACCACTGTGCCCATCATATGGAACCACTGTGCCCATCATATGGAACCACTGTGCCCATCATATGCAACCACTGTGTCCATCATATGGAACCACTGTGCCCATCATATGCAACCACTGTGCCCATCATATGCAACCACTGTGCCCATCATATGGAACCACTGTGTCCATCATATGGAACCACTGTGTCCATCATATGCAACCACTGTGCCCATCATATGCAACCACTGTGCCCATCATATGGAACCACTGTGCCCATCATATGCAACCACTGTGCCCATCATATGGAACCACTGTGTCCATCATATGGAACCACTGTGCCCATCATATGCAACCACTGTGTCCATCATATGGAACCACTGTCCCGATCATATGCAACCACTCAGACATCCCAACCTGCAAAAAAAAAATTCAGGGAGGTGACGCTTCGCGCCGCCTCCATCCCCCCCCCAAATAAAATGCAGCCTTACCAGTGCCAATAAAATGCAGCTATACCAGTGCCCATGAAATACAGCATGATCACACAGATGCTGGTGCTGGGGTCTGGTTTGCTGGTCCTGGGGTCTGTCTGCTGGGGTCTGGCTGCTGGTGCTTGGGAGCCATCCCAGTTAGAGAATTCCCCAGCAGGAGGGGGGTGGGCAGAGGCAGAGAGAAGACTGGGCGCCGTGATCTGTGGGCTGTAGCAATTAAAAGAAAAAAAAAACTTTCCCCTGTCAAGTGGACTCTATCTCTACTTTCGGGTGCCACTGCGTAGTGATCTCCTGTGCGACAAGTACATGACAGTTCTCTTCTATATCAATCCGCCGGGCAGACCACGACTGTCATGTACTTGTTGCAAAGGGGATCACTGCGCAGCACCCAAAAGTGGAGAAAGAGTCCACTTGACAGGGGAAAGTTTTTTTTTTCTTTTAATTGCTACAGCCTTCAGATCATAACGCCCAGTCTTCTCTCTGACTCTGCCCACCCCCCTCCTGCTGGCTGTAGCAATTAAAAAAAAGAAAAAAAAAAAAACTTTCCCCTGTCAAGCGGACTCTTTCTCCACTTTCGGGTGCCACTCTGCAGTGATCTCCTATGCGACAAGTACATGACAGTCCCGGTTTGCCAGGCGGATTGATATAGAAGAGAACTGTCATGTACTTGTTGCACAGGAGATCACTGCGCAGTGGCACCCGAAAGTGGAGAAAGAGTCCGCTTGACTAGGGAACATTTTTCTTTTAATTGCTACAGCCTGCAGATCACGGGTGCGCATGGTCTTCTCTCTGCTGTATTGGCCGGACCGACCCGACCTGAAAAAAAGTACCCATGCAGTAGCATGGGCTGTCCCCCCTCTGCCTCAGCTCTCAGCCTACATCTGCCTGTCACTCAGCCACAGACAGAGCGGCCGTACTCCATTCAGCCACTCGGGCTGCTCTGTCTGTCTGTGGCTGAGTGACAGGTCCAGCCGGGAGATCGCCCTTTACTCGCGGGAGTCCGGACCAAATGCGGGAGACTCCCGGTGTTTGCGGGAGACTTGAGATGTCTGAACCACTGTGCCCATCATATGCAGCCACTCTGCCCATCATATGCAGCCACTCTGCCCATCATATGCAGCCTCTGTGCCCAGCAAATGCAGCCAACTGTGCCCATATGCTGCAGCCAACTGTGCCCATCATATGCAG